>NC_056732.1:446858475-447107569 GCF_019279795.1 Protopterus annectens | reverse complement strand
AGGACTGTGGCTGACCAAGTTCGCAGTTGACTGCAAAGTGGGCCTAATCAACTCTCCAGCCGACATAAGCATCCTCCAAAAGGGCCTCATTGAAACAGACAACTGGTGCCAGAGCCATGGCCTCAAGCTAAACGCCAAAAGTGTATAGTCATCCCTTTGGCAAAACAAAGTGCCCACAAATTACCACATAGGTGGTAATCCATTAAGTACAGAAAAGTAATTAGGGACCTGGGGACCCAAGTTGATAGCAATCTCTCATTTGACAACCACGCGGCCAAAGTGGTTAGAAAACATTTTATATAGCCCACCTAATCATGAAGGGATTCACATCTAGATCAGGGGAGGTCATCGCCTCTTTACTCATCCCTCATCAGGCCCATAATTGAGTACAATGCCCCTTTTGGGATGTACCTTACCAGACACCTGCAACAACTGGAAAGACCCCAAAAGTACCTCACCAAGAGGATCAAAGGGCTCAAACAGATGCCATATGCTGCCCGGTTAAAGAAACTCCAGCTCTACTCAGTGGCATACCGCCTGCTCAGAGGCGATCTGTGCCTGACGATAAAGCCATGTCCAACCCGGAATTAATGGACATGCTGCACCTCAGAAAATCTAAATCCCATCGAGCTACACGAGAGACTTGTGCCTCAGCACTGAAATAAATAGGACATGCTGGAGGGACAGATTCATAACCCAGAGGCTCCCTTCACTCTGGAATAAAATCCCAGTCCAGGTTAGGCAGAGTCCCTCATTGACTCTCTTCAAGAGGAATCTTGATGAGTGGATGGGAGATCGTAGGTTTACCCTGGGTATCACTTCTGTGTCACTGTTAGACAGAGGCACGGTATACTAACCTCGAAAAAGGGCATAGCAAAATAAATGGGTGGCGAAAGCCATACACACTCTGGCTAGGCTTATAAATGCCCTAGGGCAGATAGACTAGTATGTACCTATGAACCTATTTAAAATGTGCAAACATGTAACTATATAACTCATGTAATCTGATTTTAAAACAAAATTCTGTTCCCAGTGCCAAAGGACTATGTTAGCGTAAAGGGGAGCACAGAATGCTCCCATAGCCATACCAGCTATTTGTTTAAAATAGTCACCCTCAAAAAAAAGAGAAAGTTACCACAGAGGATCAGTTCCATAAAATCAACTAATGTATTTATTTCCTTATTGTGCAAATTATCGCAAGTCACACATGCATCTGGAAGCTATTCTAATCCTATGTGAAGTGGTACACATGAAAAAAGATCTACTACCTCAATAGTAACTATAAGCCACTCGTTGATAAATTTATGTGTTTTAAAAAAAATCCCACAAATGCCTTAAATATAGGAATAGTTTTTGAAAAAATGTTTTAGGTTTCCATCAATATAGAGGGCTAGAGGATGTGTTTTAGAATCAGCCCCTGATACTTTTCCAAGACAGAGAACTGATAATATGATCCAGGCACACAAAACCTTAAGAAACATCTTAAGTCTGGATAAATAGGGATGTGATGATAAGCATCTTTTAAGTCTAGTGTTACCAGGAACCTAGAAAGAGCAAAAAGAGGTAGCAGGTTGTGAAGTGACATCATTTTGAATCTGGGCAAAAAAAATAATTTCATCAAAAACAGGTTTGGGAAAGAAAGATCCAGATCTGGTATCCAAGTTATTTTCTTTCACCGGCACTAAAAATATTTTTGAATAAAAATCCTGCCCCACCTGATGAGGAGAAAAGTACAGTTTTGTACCTACCATAAATGTAGATGTCCGATAGGTATGCATCTGCAGTCATAACATATGGGTTGTCCTGCCTCAGGCAGCCCTTCGGTCGGCCGGATTCCAAAGTTTGGGTCTGGCCTCGGCTGATGTCGCACTTTCCCCGATGTCAGAGCCGCCTGGAGTATAAAGCATCAGCCGACGCCATTTTCCTCAGTTTTCTTGCCCCAGATGCCAGGTGCCCTCTAGGAAGGCTAAATTTGGATAAATGCAAAAAAGGTTCCAAACATTTGCAAACTTATATAATAGTATACATGTATATACAAACAAATACACCATAATAGATTCCCCCAGCTAGCTAAAAGAGGGGTAAGCACCCTAGGAATACCACTGAGGGGTAGGAGGGGAGGGTAAACCTGACTGCAGATGCATACCTATCGGACATCTACATTTATGGTAGGTACAAAACTGTACTATGTCCTTCAAGGATGCATCTGCAGTCATAACATATGGGTAGAATACCATAGCCAATCTGGGGAGGAGGAACTAAGAAAGGATGGTGTAGTTAATATCCCTGCAGAACTGCAGTAGCAAAACCTGCTCTGGATCTGGAGTATAAAGGTAGATTGTAATGTTTGGCAAATGTATGCATGGAGCTCCAAGTAGCAGCTTCTAAAATGTCCTTGGTAGCCACCACTCGTAGGAAGGCTGTAGTGGTGGCCGTGGCCCTTGTGGAATGAGGCCTGATGGTTTCAGGAACTGTCTTTCCATGAAAGGAGTAACAAAATCGAATGCAATTTCCTATCCATTTTGAAATTGTCTGTTTGGAAATTGCTTTTCCTTGCACCCCAGTAGCATATGCTACAAATAGTTGGTCAGTTTTTCTGCTAGATTTAGTTCTGTCCAAGTAGTAGCATAGTTGTCTGTGTATATCCAGGGTGTGCAGAAGTTTTTCCCCCTCTATTCTGTGGATTTGGGAAGAACGTAGGCCAGTGAATAGCTTGGTTCAAGGATACCCTAGATACCACCTTTGGCATAAAAGTAGGATTGGTTCTTAGTGAAACTCTGTCCTGATGGAAGATAAGAAATGGCTGTACTGCCATTAATGCTTGTAACTCAGATACTCTTCTTGCTGAAGTTATTGCCAGAAGGAATGCAGTATTCCAAGACAGAAACTGTAGATCCGCTGATGCTGCTGGTTCAAATGGAGGAAGTGTTAGTTTCTCCAACACAAAGTTGAGATCCCAGGCGGGTAGAGGGGGTTTTCTTGGAGGTTTAATATTTTTGATCCCTCTCAGAAATTGCCTGAGGAGAGGGTGTGAGATTGTATTCTGTTGAAATTGCTGAGGCATGAATCTTAATGGAAAAATAGGACAGGCCATTGTAGAACAATTCTGCTAAGTATTCCAGAATATGTGTCATGTTTGCCACTGTCACATCTGAGCCTTTTGATGTGTTCCAAATGAGAAATCTTTTCCATTTAGTTGAGTATGTCTTCCTTGTGGAAGGCCTGCGAGCTTCCAAGATGATGTCCTTCACTCTCTGTGATAAGGCATCTTGTTTGCGATTTAAGGAATTTTCCAGGCAGTTAACTGTAATGTTTTCAAGTTGGGATGCATAATCTTGAAATTGTTCTGCGTCAGAAGAAGAGGCCATAGGGGTAGAGGCCATGGTTTTGCCTGAGACAGGCTTCTCAATAATGGGTACCAGTGTTGCCTTGGCCAGTCTGGAGCTATCAGAATCACTCTTGGCTGCTCCTCCTTGCTCTTCAGTAGAACCTTGTACATTAATGGGAGAGGTGGGAAGGCATATACTTTTAGAGCTTTCCAGCTGAAAGAGAGAGAGTCCACCCTCCAAGCTTGTGGGTGGTATGTCCTTGAGCAGAATGTCTTCAGTTGATGGTTGAGAGGGGAGGCGAACAGATCTATCTCCGGCATTCCCCATTCCTTTGCTATGAGTTGGAAGATGTCTGGGTGCAGCATCCATTCGTGTGCATCCATGGTAGTTCTGCTTAAGCTGTCTGCCAGTGTATTCACTTTTCCTGGCACGAACTGGGACTGTAGTTGGATATTGAGGTTCAGGCATAGTTCCCATAGATTCATAGCCAGTCGGCAGAGAGGGTAGGAGTGTGTGCCCCCCTGCTTATTTATGTACCACATGACCGTGGTGTTGTCTGTCCTTATTAGCAGGTGGCCTTGATGGAGGAAAGGTTTGAAAGCCTCGATTGCATGCATCACTGCCAGCATTTCCTTTTGGTTTATGTGCATGCGTAGCGGACCTTGAGACCATAGGCCTTGGATACATTTGCCCTCCATGTGTGCTCCCCATCATTGGTCTGAAGCGTCCGTGGTGATGGTTTGTTTTGTTTTTGGTTTGATGAAAGGCAACCCTCTGTTGGACTGGCAGGCCTGAGCCCACCACAGAAATTCCTTTTGAAGGCAAGGAATGATTGGTATCAAAGCTTCTAGACTGTGACTGTGTTGCGACCATACACTCCTGAGGTACCATTGTAATTTTCTCATATGCAGCCTGGCCTGTGGTATCAGAATTATGCAGGATGCCATGTAACCCAGGGCCTGCAGGATTTTCCTTGCAGTAAGCTGAGTTTGTCTTGTCAGCATCATGAAGTAATCTGGAAGTTGTTTTTGTTTTTCTTCTGTGAGGAAAGCCATTTGGGTGGTTGTGTCCAGATCTGCACCCAAAAAGGTTATTCTTTGGGATGGCACAAGTCTTGACTTTTGGATGTTGACTGTGTATCCCAAGGCCTGTAGCAGGTGGATGGCATAAGCCAAGTCCTTTATCAAATTTTTCTTGTTGTCCGCTTGTATAAGGCAGTCGTCCAGGTATGGGTAGATCTGAATCCCCTGAAGTCTGCAGTGTGCAATTACTGATGCCAGGCATTTCGTGAATACTCTGGGAGCAGTAGATAAGCCAAAGGGCAATGCTGAGAATTGATAATGCTCTGATCCTGCAAGAAATCTGAGGTGTCTTCTGCAACTTGGTTGAATAGGGATGTGCAGGTATGCCTCCTTGAGATCTAGAGTCACCAGCCAAGACTCCTAGCCCAGCATGGGAAGAAGTTGCTGTAGGGTCAGCATCTTGAATTTTGGGACAATGAGATAAGTATTTAGTGCGGACAGGTCGAGAATAGGCCTCCATTGATTTTCTTTTCTTGGTACAAGAAATAGTCTTGAGTAAAATCCTTGGCCTTGTTCTGAAAGTGGTACCTTTTCTATAGCTTTCATTTGAAGCAAGTTGTTGATCTGCCTTAAAGCCTCTGGCCTCTGATTTGGTGGTAGGTTTGGCATTCCGTGTCTTTTTGGCAAAGTGTGGAAGCGGAACCTGTATCCTTTGTCTATTATTTGCAGTGTCCATGTGTCCCTTGTAATATAATGCCAGTTTTTTGAGAATAAAGCCAGCTTTCCGCCCAACGGTGCTTCCCGTTGATCCCTGGTAAGCGGAATCAGAGTAAAGTCATTGAGCCTGTCCTGGTGTAGTAGTTGTTGTTGCTGTTGTTGCACTACTTCTCTGGTTGGCAGGCTGCCACTGACGGCCTCTGTAGGAGCCCTTCGATTGGCCTCTGCCTCTAGGGCGTCTGTTCCTGCCTCTCTGGGCTCTGTCTGAATCTGGAAAGGACCAATTCTTAATAGGCCAGTTTCTGCTGAATCTAGGTGGCTGTACTTGCAGGAAATCCTTAACTGTTTGCATAGATTTTGCCTTTTCTTCAAACTTTTTTAAGACCTCCTGAGCAGAGGAGCCAAATAAATTTTGTTTCTCCATTGGAGCATCCAGGAGTTTAGCTTTAACATGGTCTGGCAGAGATTGTTCCTTCAGCCAGGCATGCCTACGAATGACTGCCCCAGTCATAGCTGATCTAAATGAAGCCTCCAATGCATCATAGCCACATTTTAAGAAATGATTACTAACCTGCTGTGAGTTGTGTACCAAATCCTGCAGGGATTTACGGTCAAGGGGTTCAGGAGATGAAAGTTTCTTATTCAGTTCATCTAATAAATACTCTTGGTACTGTATCATATGAAATTGACAATTTAATGCCCTAACAGAAAGAGTTGCAGAAGTGTATACCTTCTTTCCCCATCTCTAAAGCTCTAGACTCTCTTTCAGAGGGTAGAGGATTTTTAGCTGTGGCGGCTGCAACCCCTTTAGGGCCCTGAGAAATAGTTTCTGGGTCTGCAGAATGTGCTTTATACAGATGGTAATGGGAATCCGGGACCCTGTAGTATCTATCAGGCTTGGCAGGGGCCGGAGGGAGAGTATCAGGTGCTGTACTGACATCATTGTACACATCATCAATTACATTCAGAACAGGAAGTATAGCTAAGGGCCTATGTTGAGGCAGATGTAAAAAGGTCCTTAATCTTTTTCTAGAATCAGAGAATTCCTGGCCTTGCCATTGAAAATGCTCTCTCATGGAGTGTAGAGTCTCACCAAAGGAAAACTCTTCAGGAGGGGAGGTCAAGGAATAGATTCTTCAGCATCAGAATCCTCATAGGCTTAATAAGCCTCCTCCTGGTGGTCTGACAACTCAGAGCCATCCGTGGACTCATCTGAAGAGTGTGGGTCAGAGGGGTCAGTCCTGGGCCTTTTGTCTGGTGGAGGTTGAGAGGCCCTGTCTGGGTGAGGTTGTGAACCCCTAATTAAAGAAATAAGGTCCTCTGCAAGGCTGAGGATCTGTGAACTAGAGGTAGGCCTCTGGGAGGTAGTCTTGGGAGGCAAAGCTTTTGAAAGTTTAGCAGCTTTAGCCCTAGAAAAGGCCTTAATGGACATGAAAGCAGGGGGCCTAGCTGCCCCACGTGCAGGAGTAGAAATGTCCAAAGGGATGGTGTCGGACATTTCCTGGACACTGGTTTCGGTAGGTAGTTCGGTAGCCGACTCAGCCGGGGGCTCCCGGGCTGCGATGGTCGGCTGAATGGTTTCGGTAGAAGGAATCTCCGAGGACTCGGTTTCGGCCGAAACACAGACACTCGCAGTAGGCTTTACCGTGGTTTCAGCCGAAACCGCGGGCCGCGAGTGTCGGTCCTTGTCCTTCCGTTTTTTCACTAAATGCGAAGTCGGAGTCTCCGGCATTTTATATGCAAAATTGGCCCCAAAAAATTCCTCTGCAAACTCCGACCGACGTCTAAGAGTTCGTCGGTTGAAGGAAGTACAGGCTGAACAGGCCGATACGTCGTGGTCTGGGCCTAAGCAATTAAGGCAGTAGGAATGGAAATCCTTATGAGGTATTTGTTTCCCACAAGTTAAACAATTATTTACTTTGTCTGACATCGGCTAAGGCAAGAGAGAGTCCCCAACGGGGTACTTAGCTTTTTCGAAGTCTTCGGTAGCTGAATTCACTGGATCTGACCGACCGGCACTTGCGAACAGCTTCTGCTTCGGCACCACAAGGCAAGAAAGACTGGGGAAAATGGCGTCGGCTGATGCTTTTATACCCCAGACGCTCTGACGTCGGGGAAAGTGCGACATCAGCCGAGGCCAGACCCAGACTTTGGAATCCGGACGACCGAAGGGCTGCCTGAGGCAGGACAACCCATATGTTATGACTGCAGATGCATCCTTGAAGGACATCTGGTTCAATCACTCCTTGGGACAGCAAGTGATGAAGAATCAGTGGAAAAAAAGAGAGTCTGTTCTGCAGGATGAGGAATGACATCCTAGAAAGAGGAATTTACTCCCACAGTCATCTGTAACATTGATGAATGATTTTCAGAACCCATTTGTCTGAAGCAGTCTGCTGCCAAAGGTAAAATGGAGATTCAGACTCTCTGGAATAAAAAAAAAAAAAAGTCAAGGTAGAAGGGGCTGAACAAGGTCTCTTGAATAGTCACACTTGTTGGACTGTCCTTGATTTTGGGAGGTTTGAGGTTTCTTTTTGAAACCACCTTGCTATTTCTCCTTAAATGTCTGTTTACCTGTAATTTTGTTGAGTCTATTTATTCTTTTTGCCAAAGTTAGATGAGCAATTAGAGGTTCCCTTGGAAAATTTGGAAAAGGAAGGCTGAAAAATCTTAAGAGATTCCCTGGATCAGTTTATCCCTTTCATCACTCTTTTTGATCACCTTTCCAGCAGAGAAGCCAAAGGTGAATTTAAAATCTCATTTCTGACATAATTTGGAGGGTCTCAGAATACAGCCATGCAAACATCTTCCAAACAGTACCAGTGGTCAGTGCCCTAGAAGCATCATCCGAGTCATACACACACACACAAACACACACACTGTAAACAATGAGCAGTGTAACCTGTGCAATAGAAAAAACTAATTTATTTAAAGCAGATTTTTCCTCACTAGCTGAAGCTGTAGATAAACATTCCTCATTCTTTCACAATTAGTCAGTACAAACTTTAACATACGTGTCTGACAATTCAAAATTCTGAAAATCAAAGTTGCAGGAGTATACACTATTTTCCCATACGTATCAATAATTTTCCCATCCTTATCAGAAAGAGTATGATTGGAATTATGTGCTTGGCAACAGAAGGGTTAACTAATGCTATAGCTGCTGGGTCAGGTCTAAAAAAATGAGGAACTTTATACATCCTATCTGCCTTTTTAGTGGCCAGTGGCAATCTGAACAATTGCAGGCAGTTACAAACACACAGAATGGGTATAGGTTACGGAAAATCCTTTTATAACACAGTATTTTCTGAGGGACTGAGAAACCTCTGTTTTTCCACTGAAACATTGGCACATTCTAGCAATTAGAGAATGAGACCCCCACACACAGGGAGAATCAAAAACTGAGCTCTCATCTGAGTCTTAATCAGAAACACGAGGAACCTGTATCTGTCCCTTCAACTTCCTGTTCAGATTCAGAATCCTAAATCCTTTCAAGAAAAGAGGTATCCCTCTTTCTTTTAAGAGAAACCACTATACAAAGAAGATCAATAGCCTGAATTAAATCTTGAGCCAGATCTAGTGAGTTAATCTGTCCAAAGAAATTTCTGGGGACATAGATACATGCTTAGTTTTCCACTTCTTTTTCACAGGACAAATTGGGCCAACTGTGCTACTAATGAAAGCAGCAGCTTTCCCATGGATGGGCACAGCATTCTGAGATAACAGAGAAGCCTTCCCTACTCCCTCTCAAAGGCCTGACAAGAGTGGCTATTCCTTGCCCATTGAGGGGAGCCCAACAACCACAGAGGATGTAGCTAACCTCAAGTCCATAGTGACTATCTGCTGCACCAGAGGGATCCAGGGTAAATTCTGAGTGGAATGAGGTACAACAAATGGCAGCAGCAGTCACCCACTTGTAACAGAGGCAAACTGCTAGCCTGCTGTGATGGCAAAGGCTGTTTGCTTAAATTTTCTTTTTGGGGCTGGAGGAAGGAACAACCATGACACCAGTAGTCTGTTTCATGGTCAAGCTGAAAAGTGGATCTTTCATGGGGAAGATAAGCAGCAAATGCTGGTAAACATTAAAAGTCTTTTTTTTTTAAACAGGAAATACACAGTAAAAATTCACTGTAAAACACTTTGCCAGACCCAGAAAAGTAAAACAAATACAATTTTTCCACAGAAAAAAATGCTTTTCTGTTACTTTACGCAGCTTTTAAACTAACAAGAAAAAACAGCATTCTTGTTTAAAAGTACGACACAGTCCAGTAAAACATGGAACTCTTAGACAAAATAACTTTTTTGAAGAGGAAAGTGATCGAAGAGCAACAATATCTGCCCAGCAAAGAAACAGCCCAAGCTGCTCATTGATCCTTGAAACTCTCAAGAGTAGCACACTTGTTTGGCTTGTGGGTAGCTAGGAATGGTGAAGTGAATTAACACCTGAGAAGGAAGAAGTGAATGAATGTCTGCCTAGGTTCATACTAGGCCATTTTAAGCCTACTCAATAACCCACAGTCAAAATCAAACCCTGTACCATGTGTCTACAAGATAAAAACCTTAACCATTATGCCAAACCCACTCCCCAGAGCCAGGAGCAGGTATTCTTTTGCTGAAACATTTCAAACACTACACAAGGCCTACACAATGATGCCCTTTCATGACTATGCTAAGTTACAGGTGTCTGAAGTTTGACAGGAGAAAGTTTTAACTTCTGATGCTCTGCTAATAAAACATGCATCAAGGAGAATACCAGTATCTCCAGGAGTACAGCAAGAATTAAAGTGAATAGAAAGCTTAGGTGTCATTAAGAAGCACTTACAACCAGCAGAAGGCATGAATGATTATGGTTAGAGTTAAAAAAAAACAAGTGAAAATGTGCGTCTGTACTGATCCACAAGATATAAATAAAGTAACTGTAACATACCAGTATCCACATACATACAGCCAAAGTGATGTCAGCAATACCAAACGTTGATCTTCTCCCTGCCCTGCTTAAGTTTTTAACAGTTTGGGTGTTCGAAGTGGAAGCTGGCTGGCTGTTGTATCCTAGGCAGGATATAACCTATATCTTAAGTATGAAGAACTGTTAGACAACTAACTGGAAATTCTTTGATAATACTACCATTAATAATCATAAAAGAAAAAGTAAAAAAAAAAATTCAAAGATGAACTGACTACCTTTGAAATTCAGTTACTGAAAGCAATAAGGTGTTGGGCTAACCAAAAATCTTCAGTAAGTAAAGAAATGTAGCATAATTTTTCCTTTCAATGAGGAAATAAGATATCTCCTGTACTTAATGTTCAAAGCTGTCAAAACAACAGTCTGCAATGAAATGAAAAGACATACATTTCAAAAGCTATATGACTCACATCAGGAAACAGTAAATTGCAAAGAAAAAGCAAGAGATACAATATATTAGCAAGGAATGTCAACAGCACAAGTCATGCAAAATTTTATGGCATTCAATTCTTTCCATAACAGTAATATAAAAGAAAAAAAAATCACGTCTATTACTGGGTAATTCTTAGTATGAAATGGGCATATCTTTGTTTCAGTTTAAGGGACTATGTATCTCACGTGTGCATTGTGTTTCCAAGTTCTCTGAAATACTAACAATGACAGACACAAGTACAAGTTTGAGTTCAGCATTAACATTCTGTTATTGAGAAGGAATATAAAGAAGTTATGGCTTACCACAACATGCCATCTGTGTTGTCGATCTTCACTTATCCTTGACTGTGGGTTTGGTTCTGAAACTCCGAACCGACTCAGCCGTTATTCCAGTTCGGCCTTCCAAAAACTCTCAAGCTAAGCTCTACCCATAATGCTCTTGACATGAACACCTCAGAATAAGTTTGTAAAAAATAGAGACAGGCCAGAAATAAAGATCAGAGGCCTTATCTTTATCTCTTTACTGAAAGCCAATCATTGGAGAGGTCTGATCCACCAAGAGACCTAAAGGTAGGGGAGAGGAGGGTGGGAATGTCAAGGATAAGTGAAGACTGACAACACAAATGGAATATTATGGTAAGACATAACTTCTTTTATCTGATGTTGTCTATCTTCACTTAATCCTTGACTGTGGGATCAGAGTCTCTAGCTCCATGAACCTTGGGAGGTCTCATGGAAGAATATCCCCAAGCACCATCGAGCCAAATGATGCCCGTGACCTAGAGACCAGATCCAGTTTGTAATGCATAATAAAGTATGAGGAGATGCCTATGTCACTGCTGCACAAATATCATTAAGGGAGCTCTGGCGTGAAAAACTGCAGACGCTACTGTTGCTCTAGTTGAATGAGCCTTAAAGTCCCGGAAGGTGCATTTCCATTTTGTTATAAACAAAGGTGATACAGTCTCTAAGCCATTTAGCAAGAGTAACTTTAGAAACTTGGTCTTCCTAAAATAACTGAAGAAAAGGGAAACAAATAGCTGATCAGATTTTCTAACTTCCTTAGTTCTCTAAAGATAAAAAATGTAGTTGTCTGTGCATAGCTAGTATGTGAAGACAGTACTCTCCTTTATTCGAGTAGTTGGGAAAACAGGCTGGGAGTTGTATAGTCTGACTAATATTTGTCTCGGACACAAACTTTGGTAGGAAGGAGGGATTTGTTTGCAGGGATATCCTGTCCTTATGAAAGATTAGATAGGGAGGTTTGCAGGATAAGGCCTGTACTTTAGATATCCTACTAACAGAAGTAATAGCTATCAAGAATAAAGTTTTCCAAGATAAAAACTTCGAGTCACAACTTGCAGAATGTTCAAATACAGAATAAAGAAGAGACTGAAGTACCAGATTCAAATCCCAAGGTGCAGAGGGTTCTTTATATGTAGGTCTGAGCATTAAGGTTCCTTTCAAAAAGGCTTTGCAAAGTTTATGGGACAAAAGAAATAAACCATTTGAACCAGTATGAAAGTTACAGATTACAGCCAGATGTACTCAAATAGTAGAGGCAGATGCTCCTGCTTCAAAGAGTAAAGTTAAGAATTCCAGACCTTTATCACTAGGCAGAGAATATGGGTCAAGATTCAAGTCTAACAACCATTTAGTAAAACTTTAGCCACTTGTTAAGGTACAATGTTCTTGCTGAAGGTTTGTGGTAGGCTAGAATGATGCGTTAGACTGGTAAGGTGAGAGAAGAATGCCTGCCAATCACAGGAATTGGAGAAGCCACACAGTGAGCTTGAGATGCTGAAGATTCAGATGAACCAGTCCCTCTAGGTGGGACAATAGATCTAAAGGTCTGCAGCTGGGTCCAGTATCCAAGGCTTCCGAAGTAGATGAGGCCAAAGGAAGAGAAACCAGACCTGTCGAGGCCAGAATGGGGTGATGAGAATTATTCTGTTCTTTGACCTGGTGGCTTTCTTTAGAAACTGTGATATCAGAGGAATCAGGGGAAAGGTGTACAATAGACCAGGGGGCCAATCGTGAAGGAGAGCATCTCCCGGTGACACTCCCGGAGGGGGATTTAGGCAAAGTAACTGCTGCACTTGTCGTTCAGGGGGACCCAAAGAGATCACAGCAAGGTTGGCCTCAGTGGCAGAAGAGCTTGTCGGCCACTCCTGGGTTGACAGTCCACTTGAGAGGCATGTGGATGATCCTGCAAAACTTGTCCGCAATCACATTGGAATTCCCTGGAATGTGCATTGCTAGTAGAAAGCGGATGGAAGAAATTGCCCATTGCCATACCCTGAAAGCTTCTCAACAGAGGGTAAGACCTGGTTCCCCCTTGCTTGTTGATGTACCAAACTACTGACATATTGTGTGTTTGAACTGTAATTGTTCCTAAGCGAAGGGTAGTTGGAAATGCTTGCAATGCTAACAGCACCACCCTCATCTCTAGAACACTGATATTCAGACTGGCCTTGAGTTGAGACCAAATGCTTTGGACCGTCTTTCCCGGGTAATGCCCTCCTCCACCCCATCTGGGATGCATCCATAGTCACTATGGCTTGGGGGTGATGGGGAACAAATGGACGACCCAACAAGATCTCATCAGAGTGAAGACACCAAATCAGATCTTCACTGCAATGATTGGTGATCTTGATCAAATGGGACATTGGTTGATTTGGTAAGGACTAATGAGATGTTAGGAACTACTGAAGAATTTGCATGGGATATCTCGCTAGGAGAACTAGAGTAATAAAGGCTGCCATTGACCCTAGAGTTTGTAGGAGGAGTCTTGCTGGTACCTTCTTGTTGTGAATGAACTGACTGACTTGTGAAATGATCCTCCGAAGTCTTTCTGTGGGAAGAGATGCAATGCCTGTGATTGTGTTGAGCATCGCTCCAATGAATTCCAGCTGTTGAAATTATTCTAAATGGGATTTTTCATAGTTTATAGTGATACCCAAGTGGGTGCACATAAGAAGAGTATAGTCTCAAGCCTCTACGAGTAGATGCCTGGTGGGAGCGGTAATAAGCCAGTCGCCTAGATACGGAAACACCCAGAATCCTTGCAACCCGAGATGAGCTGCTACCACTGCCATGCATTTGAACACCCTGGGAGCTGTGGTGAGGCCAAAGGGCAGTGCCCTGAACTGATAGTGACTGGCCCTCAGCTGGAAGCGGAGAAATCTTCTGGATCATTTGTCCATCTTAATATGATAATACACATCCTGAAGATCTATTAAGTGCATCCAATCATCTTTTTCCAACAACAGACATATAGACTGAACTGTGACCATACAAAATTTAATTTGTTGAACTGATTTGTTCAGCAGGCCAAGATCCAAAATTGGTCTCCAGTCCTCTGTCTTCTTTGGCATTAAAAAGAATCTTGAGTAAACTCCGGATCCTATCTGGTCTGGGGACTGCCTGGATGACTCTCTTGTCAAGCAGTTTTTTAATTTCTAAGACTGCTGCATCCCTGTGACTGGGTGGAATATCGGGGATCTTGATCAATTTCTTTGGTTGTTCTGAAAAGGGGACTTTGTATCCTCTGGTTATAATCCTCTGCACTCAGCTGTCCATTTTTATCTTTACCCAGGTAGATGGGTGCAGGGATAATCACCCCTGACTGCCTCCAGAGGAAGCAATCAGGCCTCCTTTCAGGAATGCTGATAGAAGTTCCCAGGGAAAGAATCCCTGAAACCCTGATTATGCAGGCCACCTCTGCCTCTTCCTTGGCATCTTCCATTGTTACTTCCCTCTCTGCCCCAGGGAAAGTCATTGCCAGGCGAGTCCTGGAAAGGCCCTTGGGATTTCCTGAACCATGGCCTCACACTCCTCTGATTTCTGGGAAAAGGCCATTGAGGAGTGGAGAAGCATAAGCCCATAGCAGAAAGGGTCTTCCCATCCTTCTCCAATCTGGGTACAGTCTCTAACTTTGGGGCCAAACAGGGATGCTCTGTCAAATGGAATGTGGATGAAAGAAGGGAGGATGGCATAATGGTTAAGATATTTACCTTACAAACCCAAGGTCCCGGGTTTGATTTCCTGTGAGTTAATTGGCTAGGCTTAAAATAGCCCCAAAGGGCAGGTAGACTAACCTATGGAAAACTTAAATGGCCCTGCAAAATCACATTAAATGCATCCAGGCACATCTCCTTATGGCTAAGCATGAACTCGGCTGCTCTCATCATCCCTTTAGCAGTACGTGCAATTAGCCTCATGGACGAGTTGGAAACAGATTCAAGGGCAGCAAGCTGAGAAGCCACTTTGTCTTGAACTCCTTCAGCTACTGCTCCTGCCAGAGTATCTGATAGCTCTTTAATCAGATCTCTTTGAAGTCTCATAAAATGTGCTATGCAATTCAAAGACCTGAGAGCAAAGGTCGATGAGACATAAACGCGCTTCCCAAATCTATCCACTGTCCTAGATTCTTTATTAGGAAGATGGATAGCAGGACTTTCATCAGCAAGTTCCTTTTTGGTGGCTGATGCTACCACCATGGCATCTACAGGGATTCCCTTGGCCCAGTTTTGCTGATCCTGAGGGGCTGAAATGATACAGTCCGGTCTCTTAGAAATTGGCTCAATAGAGTCGGGTAACTTCCAGGCCTGCTAAGCTATCAATTTAATGAGACTGTCATTGAGCAGAGAAATCCAACAGATAGAGGGCTGGACATAAAAAGCCACCAGGTATACAGACTCCTCTGAGGAAGGCTGGAGGGAAGTCCAAACATCCCTTTGCTTTAGGATTTCTAGGATGTATCTGAAGGAAAAATCATAAGGTGGTGAATTGGGAGAACCTTCACCTTCATCAAAATCGGTATCTTAGTGAAGGACTCTTCAGGGGAGTCCAAGTGCTTCCTCTTGCACTTTCTCGTCGTAGGTACCTCTTCGGTGGGGTGTTCCAGACAGGTATCCGAACAGGACATAACCACTGCGGTTTGATCCTGACTATTTTGTGCTCTCTGTCCCAGGGAAGAGACTAGGGGGTGAAGCTGCGGTCTAGGGGTAGGAAAGGAAGTTTGGTCCGACAAGGATGGCATAGATTGATTGCCTGCAATGGACAAGGCCTTTTCCATGGCCAGGAAGGCAGCCCCCACCCTCCCACAGAGATGGGATCCCAAAACCAAAACAGACTCCTTTGGAACCATGGTCCAACCCACACAGGGGAAGTTGCCTCCAAAGCCCAAGCCAGAGTTGAGCTTACATATACCAAAGCACCTAGGAGCATGGATGGCTCTGAAAATACTGGAGTCAAACCCTGTCCCCCCCAAAACCAGCAATGAAGCTTTAACAATGGGAGTTCTCTGGATCTGACAAACACGAAGAACTCAGGGTAGCTATCGGTGCTGGAGAAGTAGCTCTGACCGGCACTGAAACAGTCAAAGCCGGGAAAGTCGGTACCGGGGGCTCCGAAGGCTCAGCTGGAGTCGAAGGAGGAATAAAGTGTGGAGTGGAAGTAGGCAAGGTCCCAGACCCTATATTGCTAGGAACCGTAGAAGCAGGTAATCCCCTCGCCACAAGGAGATGATCCACCAATCTCAAAATATTGGATTCTGTAAGACTCTTGGTGGATCGGATGGAAGATACTGAAGGAGACTTGGGTGCACGTTTCTCCATAAAAGGACTAGGAGGATGGTCCACTGAAGGAGAATATCTGGTGTGTGGCGAATCCTTAAAGGAATATTCCTTTGGTTCCAATGACTTTGTCGAAGGGGAAGAGTCCGAAACTGAAATCAATGCCGATGTTGCTGGTGGAGAAACCAGCCCCGATGGCACCAAAGTCTGAGTCACTTGACCCACCGGTTTCAAGGTGACTCTAGGAACTATGGGAACCTTGGCCATTTTAGTCACTGTTTCAGAAGAAAGTGTAGGAACAGACTGGCTTCTTTTCTTAGGCTTCTTCAAATTGCTAGAAGAGGAGGAAGATGGTGAACTGACATCGGTTTTGGAGCCAGACAAGGCCTCGTCAAAGTCTAATTTAAGCAAACCCTTAAGACTGAGCTTATTTTTATGGTTGACTAGTATCCTATGACTAAAACTGAGACAAATGGCACAGTATTCCTGTAGATGTACCACCCCCAAACAAAAGACACAAATTGTGTCCGTCGGATTTAAGAAGTTTCATATCACACTTCTGGCACCTTTTAAAGCCAGAAGTCTCTTTAACTGGTTTGTCTGCGATTACACAAAAAAGGGTAAGCCACACACACACATACTGAAGGAGCTTTTTTTTTTTCTTTGGGTCAAAGAAGCACAGGAAGATCATACCAACAATGGTACTTAAGAAATACCGCAGAAGCAAGGAAAGGGTGCCAACGATGGCACATTAGAAACTACCACAATAGTAGAAAAAGGAAAAGGTCTCTCACACACACACACACACACACACACACACACACACACACACACACACACACACACACACACACACACATAAAGAAAAACTATACACACAAGACTTTAGAAGGAGTGGGTAGTTAAACAAGAGGTAGTATAGATTTATAAAGAACTATATAAGAAGGATGTGAAGAACTTACTGTTTTTGAAATAATTAGCTGTCACTTGAGAGCTCAAAGGGGAGAACGCGTCTGGCACTATGAAGATGCAAATGAGATCTGAGGTATTCTTGTCAGGAGCATTATGGGTAGAGCTTAACTAGAGAGATTTCGGAAAGTACGAGCTGGAATAACGACAGAGTCGGTTCCGAGGTTCAGATCCGAACCCACAGTCAAGGATTAAGTGGAGATTGGCAATATCAGATCTGATGTTCTCATATCTGATGATAATCTGTACTACAACACAGGTATTCATATAAATTGTACATAAGTGGGAATTCAAACATATGATGCCTAGTCCACACTTTCCGCAATCTTGTGGACACAAATGGACAGGCGAGTCCACTCCATATTTCCTGCAATGCTATGAAGTGGAGAGAAGATCCAGTCATCAATGAATCTTGTAAGGAAGAACAGCAGATATGTCTATGAGGACGGTCATCTCTCAAGTTTACAGTATAGAAATAAACACTGCAGGGACACAATCTCTCACCAGCTCAGCTTGTGATAGGCATAACGCTGAAAGCAAACTACTTCTTTCAGGCAAGATATTGATGCATGAAAATCCATGGAAAAGAAATTCTGCAAAGAAATCAACAGAGAGAATTAATGTTATGAGAGAAACTCCACAAGATGACAACATCTGAAGGGGAAGACAGACAATAAAAATAATAAAAAAAATGGGAAACTTTAGACCCTAAAGCTGAAAAGATGGAAAATACAGCTGAGCAGATGTATCTCATGGGGAAAAAGGAAGCATACAGCAAGAATACCAGACTAAGAGAAATCTGCTGAAAGTTCAAGAAAGAAGAACTGTCCCAATCAGTACAGTCACAAGAAAATAAACAGCTTCAAGATTCTGACAGTCAAAATATGTAGAGACAGAGAAAGGATCGTCTGTTCATGCCTACAAACAAAGATACAGTGATGCAAAAAGTCTCCCCAAAAGTAAACCAGATGTCCAGAGAGAATACTACTATTAAATGCACAAGTTCTGAAAAGCTACTACAGAAATCAGACAGCTTACATAGGCAGTTTAAAAATCCGTTATGATACTGGACTGAAAAGCTCCATTTATTAAAATGCTTACTGATGTGTCAAAAACAAGTTATGTTTGGTGGCATGCTTAGTTTAAATTTACTTTTTTAAATGATCGGTTCAAGTAATACATATGCTCTCTCACATAATATATACAACTTTTCTATTGACTGTCCTTAAATAGTTACTTTATTTTATTATACTTAATGAGCTCACAAGAGTAGAGCACTGATCCAAATGGATCTGTTTTAGGCTCTTCCTGGTTATGAGGTAAAATACACAAAAAACACAAGCAAATTAACAAATGAAGTATAAAAGCATAGCAGCATTCAACAATGAAAAATATAAATGCTTACAACTGTATCTGGTTGAGGTATGTGGTGACAACTGTTCAAAAACTGACTGTGGCAAAACATTTTCAATCAACTGGAGCTGACAGTAGAATAAATGTAGGTTGTACTGGAAGTGAGCTGGAGTGATAGAGAACGAGCAGAAGCTGGGAATGTTCTCAAGGAGGATTAAAAAAACGGAAAGGACGAGTTGGACTGCTGGCATGTCTGCTGTGAAAATAGTAGCTAAAAGAGTTCCGAGACAAAAGACCCCAAAAAACGAAAATTCCTGGTCTTTGGTAAAGGCATTTAAAGTATCCCAGTAAAATAGGCTTAAACATAGAGATAGTTAAAACAAACAAAAAAAAAAAACAATGGCAAAAAGCAGCAAAATTTAAAATACATTAAAAGGGATTGAAAAAAGGTGAAGGGATACCTTCAGAAGAGATAAATCAGATTAGCATGTCTGCTACAATGGAAGATAAAATAAAACAGAATTTATGATGGACTATTTAAAAAGGGTGGCATCTTAAAAGACTATATTTGATCAAAAAAAAATGAAAGAGGACAGGGGAATCCTATCCAGTCACTTAAACATGTTAGATTTAAGAGAGGCAGAAACAGTGCTAAAACTGGTTTCAAAAAAGTAAAGCAGTTAAGGCTCATATACATAATACAAGTTGAAAAACACAATTCAAGTTGGAAAGGGATGATAATGATGATGATAAACCAGGCAAGAAATTCAAGAAATAAGGAAACAATGGGATTTTGGATGCAGATACTTAAGGAGAATAACTGCAGCCATATAGATTACATTATTTGGGGGTCCAAATGGAGAGAGAAGTCAGCAAGCAATGGAAAGTGGTAGTGCTGAAAGGTGGACCCTGTTTTTCACAAAATCTCACCAAGACAATAACGTTATATAAACTGTATTTTACACAGCATATATCATGGACAGGTGTAGGTCAACAATTAAAAAAGCTGAGTGCACAAGACCAGGATAAAAAAAAGTGCCCAATGCTGGTAAGCACACTGGTGCCAGGACTGGAAAAATGACAGTGCAGAATCCTCAAAATATGGGAACATTCCTACAATGGGGTCAGGCCAGGTCCAGGTGGAGGACGGCCCTCCTGTTGTAGAAGGAAGTAACAGTCTACAAAAATCACAAAAACTGACAGACCAAAGAAGAGCCATAAAGATGATACAGTGGACTATTGAGGATAAATAAGAAATTATGTATTGTTACTATTATGCAAAAAGCCCAGCATTTCCAGAAACAAGACATACAGAAAGATTAAGAGAAAATTTAAAGGAAAAATACTTCCACAAGAAAAACTGCCATAAACCTCAAATAAAAATTTGTGTTCATTAATACAACAGACTTGTGAAAAAACATTATACAGACCAAGAAACTTTGATCTGTTTGGAAAAAAAAGCAACTGAGGAAGTGCGAAAATATAAACAACAAAACCTACTTTTTTTTGAAAAGTATAAAAAAGAAATATGGACATAGGAAAGAAAGAGAAACTGATATGGTGCAATATTTAAGCCAAGTCCAAAGCCAAATCAATCAGTGTACAACACAAAAGGCAGTCCCAAAGATATCTGAAGGGGAATATAGCAAAGGCATCCAGATATGGACAATTTCAAAATAGAAAAAAAATATCACAAAGAGGGAATGTAGAAAAAAAAGATTACTAAAGTAGAAGTTAAAAAAAATAAAATCTGAAGTTATGGAATGCCTGCGAAGTAAAAGATTTGGTGTAGAAGGTCTAACACAGGTTACATCACAGTATGATGGAACTAGTCCCCAAAGTAAGGAAAAACAGAAAGATTAAGAGACGTGTGAAAAGGAAATATGAACATGGGAAAGAAAAAGAGATTTAATATGGTGTAATATTTATACAAAAGAGAAAGCAAAACTAATCAATACAGAAAGAACAGCACAAAAGATATTTGAAGAGAAATACAGGCAAAGGCATCCGGATATGGAAAACAAAACATAAGACAAAGAGGAAAAAAAGATTAGTAATAAAAAAGTTAAAGAAATATAAACTGAGGCTATGGAGTGCCTGCGAAGCGAAGAATTCAGTGTAGAAAATCTAACTCAAAAAGCACCACAGCAGGATAGAGCAAAGGACATCCAAATTAAGGAGAAACCAGTGGAACGGGAAGCAACTGGACAGTTGCCATATGAAGATATTTTGTAGCCTTCCACAATAAGCCTGTATAAACGTTTACTTGAAGCTGGACAGCAAGGGAAGGAACAGGAAACCGTGGAAATTCTGACACAGTCAATGTTAAGGAGGGATAGGCCAGTGAGTTCTCATATGACAGAGCAATGGACGACACAGGATGAAATTGAAGAGAATGTGCCGCAGGATGATGTTATAGAACTTTCTATTGAAAATCTGCAGGAAATGGAGAACAAAAAAAATATGCCCTCAGTTTAGAAGAAAATGAGCTAAGAGAAGAGTTGCTTTACTTAACAGAGATAGACAAACATATTAAAATCAATAAAAGAACAGACTACAGAATGTCAATAAAACCCCAAAAGTCAGAAGTTTGATAAAACAAATGAACACGGTACTTAGGACGGTCCATAGAGATCCATGCGGTATAACAGAAGTAAACAGGATATATTACTGTACAGCCAAATTAATAACAGATAAAATTCTACCACAAGAACACTGGGTAATAAGGGGAAGGAAGGGGAGAAATCAAATACCATCATGGAAATATCGAATAGAGGAAACTATAAAGCAATTAAGACCAGAATTGTCACTACTGAAAGAGTACAGAAGAGGGAAAAGATCAACACAAATACTCAGAAAGACAGACATGATAAAAGCAATGCACAGTATTACAACAGATTAGGATTTATCATGCACTATTGCAAATAATAAACTACAAATATCAGCACAGGCAGAAAAACTTAGAAGATACGCAGATAAATATAAAGGAAAAGTACAAAATAAGCAATTTCTTGATAACCCAAACATTTTTTATACAGAATTGGGAAACAAGGTAAAAGGAATTGAAAGTCCACTAAAAAAAGAAGAAATAGATGTATTTTGGAGAAGTATTTATGAATACCATGTGGAACATAATGATGCTAATGGACAGAGGAAGTAAAAGAAAGAATTAAAAGTTTAAAGGTACAGAATATGAACTGGGAAAGAACTAATAGCCACAGAGATTGAAACAAAGTTGAGAAAAGTCTCCAACTGGAAAACCTCAGGCCCAGATGCAGTACTTAACTTCTGGTTAAAAGTATTAACATCTTTGCAAGAAGATTTAGCCATGAGCAAGAATTATTTATATGTGCACCTCAAACAGATATCAACCTGGCTAACAACAAAAACAATGCTCCTACTTAAGAGTGAACCTGCAAACTACCCTAAAAATTATAGGCATATAAACTACATACTGAAACTGATGCTGACAGAGTTTATAGTCATTTAGAAGAAAACTCAATTATGGCAATAGAACAAAAGGGCAATAAAAGAAAGTCATACGGAACAAATGATCATTTGTTGTTAAATAAAGTCATAGTGGAGAACTGTAAAAAGGGGGGAAATCTAAGTATGCCATGAATTGACTATAGAAAAGCATTTGACAGTATCCCACTTTCATGGATAAAAGAGTGCTTAAAAATTTATAAGATACACCCTACACTGAAACTACATCACGTCGACCATGAAACAGTGGCAAACCACTTTGCAGTTAAGCCATGATGAAGGGCAAATTATTACTCCAGGGATAAAAATCCAAAGAGAGATATTAAAGGCTGAGTCTCTGTCACCATTGCTCTTTTGCCTTGCCCTTAACCCACTAAGCTGTCTGCTTAACAGATTAGGTCATGGCTATAATTTGGCTCTCAGAAAGCAATTAAGTGTAAAGACTTATCTTCTCTTTGTCGATGATTTAAAACTGTACAGCTCATCAGATAAGGAACTGAAAGCAGAAATGAAAGTAGTCAAAACATTTTCAGATGATATAAGAATGTCATTTGGTCTTGATAAATGTGCAAAAACAACCTTTAAAGCAGGAAAGTTGCAGCACCAAGAAATCAGTTTTTGACAAGAATGTGATATAGAAGAACTTCAGCAAGAGGGGTTGTATGGGAACTGATGAAGGATCAACAATAAAACATAAACAAATGTGAATAAAACTTAGGAATATTTTAGTAGACAAATTAATTCCGAAAACAGCATAAAGATCTAGGAACAAAATTCAAGCTATAAACCAATTTGCTCTTCCGGTCTTAACTTGCAGTTTTGGAGTGACTGACTGGCCTCAAAAGGTGTTTTGACAAATTAGACAGGAAAACAAGATGGGTGCTTCATGCTCATCAAATGATTTATAAAAATCAGTGCATACCAGGATTATATGTTCCCTGTTTCAAAGGAGGTATGGGTCGCCTTGAAATTGATTACATATATAGCTCTGCAATTGTGGGAATGCATACATATCTGCTGACTTCACAAGATCCAAACATAGTGAAAGTTTTGAAGCATGAGGAGAATAAATCTAAGATGACTTCTGGTTTAGTCTAGCAGAAGCATATCGGCATCGAGCGGGAATGGAAATAAAACCAGAAGTAGATAGAAATCAGGCAGCAACTGAATGTGCCAAAAAAACAAAAGAAAGAATATAAGGTGAAGAATCAGATAAGAAGGCAAGAAATTTGAAAAATACATAAATATAGCTGCAGGTATAGAAAACTCCTGGAAGAACCTCATGTTGATCAGGATCAAATGTAGGAATGGTCAAGAGAGGCAAATTCAAATCAAAACATGAAAGGTAAATATTGGCAGCCCAAGACAGTGAGCCATGAACATGTTGATTTACAAAGTCCACTGGACATGTGGGAGAAACCGACAAACGTACCTTTTGTAAAACAGAATTGGAAACAGTTGCACATCTTGTTGCTGGTTGTGACATACTAATGGCAGAAGAGCTGTATACTGAAAGGCATAACAATGTGGCAAGACTTGTACTGGGGATTGTGCAAACATTATGGTACTGAAGTGCCTGAAGAGTACTGGAAACATGAACCACAACCAACAGTTCAAAAGATAGATGCGAGAAACACAGATATAGTGGTCCATGACAAAGACAAAAGTAGCATTGATCACTGAAATCGCTACGCCCATTGACTACAGTGTCTTGCGTACAGAGAGAGACACAGTCATAAAATATCAGGATTTGCAGGCAGAAACGAGAGCAATGTGGAAGAAAGATACCCAGACTGTTTCAATAGTAGGAGCAATGGGTCTTATAAAAAAGAATCTACAACTGTATTTAGATATGTTACCAATACATGTAACTTTGTATGAATTACAGGAGTCATTACTGGGCACATTGCGGTTGGTGCAAAGAGCACTTCTGGCTGACAAAGACAAACAATAACAACTTCATGAACTTTAATCGTATTTTGACTTAGGAATGCGGTCCATTCCTGTCATGGTAGTAGAAACTCAAAAAACGTAGAGAAATTAAAAACAAATAGATTACAATATATTCAAAATGTAGCAGGAAGCATTCTAAGCACTATGCCAAACCAGAATGCAGAAAGGAGATTCTGTCGATAGGGATGGCTGCATTTAGGAGTACAGAGAACAGGCAAGACAGGGCTGGAATTTGATGGACATACTGCTGGAAATAACTAGAGAAGGAAAGATAAAAGAATGGGAAGAGGCCAAGAAGACATTTGGATGGTAGCACAGAGACTAGCCTGCCTTCCATAGCAGGGACTGATATCAGAGTAGAGGCAAACAGAAAGGGATATACAAACCCAAAGTGAAAGACCTGCTCTGGTAGAGTTTTTAGCTGAATCTAGAACAGAAGCGGTTGTTAAAAAAGGGATAATTAGTACAGCATATAAAATATTGCATGATAACTATAAAAATCAGTCAGTGGAGTTTAGAAAGGATTGGGAAGACAGACTGGATATGCACTTCACAAGAAAGTAATGGGAGGACATATGTATGGCTCCCAAACATGCATCAAATTCTAGAAGCTTTAGTATTTTTTTCTTGGAAGTCTTTTCATAAGTATTTTATTCCCCCAGCAGACTCAAAATAAGTTTTCCTCAAGTAGATGGCAAATATTAGAGGCGTGATGGGGAATAAAGAGGTAACTTAGAAAATATGTTTTGGGATTGTAATGGGTTGGCAGACTTTAAAAATTCCCTACAGAGTACTCTGTCAGAAATATTGGTTGAGCAAATGGGTTTAACTAAGGAAATTATTTTTTTGAGCTGGGATACAGGATCTCACGTGCCTATATACAGTAAGACCTTGTTAGGTTTAATTCTGGTGGTTGGCAAAACAACCATTACTAGAAAATGGAAATCAAAGTCTAAACCAACTGTACCTAAAGTAGTTAATATTGTAACAGAGTTAAAGGAACTGGAAGTAGGATCTTTAGAAAAGAGTGGTAGCAAACTACATAGAAAAAAATGGGAATTTTAGGAAAAGTACATGCAAAATAATGTTTTGGTGGAGGAGCGAGGTTTAAGGGAAGACAGGAATTGAGCAATTTATGTAATGTTAAATTGATGACAGTTGTACAAAAGCATGTATGTGATGTATAACATTTGTAACTGTGAACATGTTGATGTGTTTTTTTTTTATATAAATTTATGTTTGCCTACATCTAAAGTGATAAATCAATAAAGGTGTTACAAACTGGCTTCAAACAGTATTTCTCTTAAACAATGGCATTTGTTGAAGATGTAACAAAGGAGAAAGGGGGACTTGTGAAGATATGTTCTGTAGTTGTGAGAGATTAAATACATCTTGGATGGAAATTCAAATACTGAGATAGAAACAAAAAAATTATCAGTGGTCAAAAGTCTAGAGAGGGACCTAGAATACCATGGTTAAAAATGATCATAGAGGAAATAAAAGAAAGGTAACATGATTGCGAACCAAGACAAACAGCTAACCGCCAAATTGCCCATATGCTTTCTCCTGGCAAAGAAGGGATTGTGAAGGTACTACTCATATCAAAAATGTAAATACAGAAACTGATAAAAGTAGAATAACCTAATTACAGATATGACTAAGGATTGAACCAACTGTATATGGCTTCTTCCTTTGTGTACAGTTGTTTATTACAGTTATGTTAGAACACAGAAATGTTAATGGCATTAACAGACAGAATAAAAGGAAGCTCATGTAGTGCAACTATCACACAAATGAAAATAAGATCAGATGGAAAACTGTCAATGAAGTTATATACATGAATTATTATATAATGTAATCATTAGTGTTGGGCCAAGGAAAAGATGGTCTTTGAAAATGTAAAGTGTGTTTTTTTCTGGCCGGCAATGGAACAGCTGAAGTACACCATGCATTAGGATTACACTGTCTCCATGGAAATGGAAATGAGTAATAAATTCTTGGAGAACATTTAAAAAATACATGGAAAGGACAGGTTAGGTTCTCAGATTGGAACAGTCATGGTAAAAAAAAAAGCTATATACAACTACGAACTTATTTTGTTCACCTGTTATTCCACCAAACATTTTTCTACTTCAGCAGTACTGTTTCAGCAGTGTAAAAATAATCAAGTGTTTGACCATCATGACAAAAAAAAATACAATGTCTATAAAGCTTAACCCACTTTCAAAAACATTTCTGTACACACATACATTCCCACCAAGACATTAAAACAGATTGCAGATCTGGGGACCACTGAAGCCCCCATAGCTACATCACTAACTTTCTGGTATATTTTCTCCTGATAGACAAAACTGCTTTTCAACATATGTAGAACTTGTCAAATTAGAAGAGTCACAATGGTACCAATATCACTACACTCTGCTAGCTTCTTACTTATCTAATTTAAGTTTAGTTTTAAGTAATTTTTGTACCCAGAACAGTAGCATACACTGCAACTAAAAATTATTTTTATTAACTTCCAAGTCCTTGTCTTTCCTATAAAATCAGATGACTCGAAAATAAAGGAGCTACTTTTATTAATTTTTTTAACATATGCATAGCAAAAAGTGCCAGTGATTCAATTTTGGAAAAATAATAACTACAAATTGGCCTTAGAGGAGGGTTAGTGGGATCCTCATATGATTTTGAGTTACCAAAAATTATTTCCAGTCTAGGTTCAACCATTTTGAAATACTCTACCACACTCACTTCAAAGTATTACTAACAAGTTCTTCACTGACGCAGTCTCTCAGTTCATAAATATCTTTGACATTCTTTTCATTCAATGTTTCATAGTACTTCTTATGACATTCATTTTACAACTCGTCTTGTTAATATCGATTACAACCCTGACCCCACTCTTACCTGCCCTCAGTAAATACAATTTAGAACTGTTCTGCAGTCTTAACCTTCTCCCTTGGTTCAGTAAAAATAACAACTACTAGGCTATAAAAAAAGTTATGTACTCACCATAATCTTCATCTGTGTTGCCCATTTTCATTCTTCCTCAACAAATGGGTTTGGAACTGATCCCGGATCTGACTCTGTCACTTTTTACAGCTTGTGGATACTGAACATTCTCAAGCTCCTATCTTACCCACAATGCCCTAGCCCCCTACCATTACTCAGATCTTGTTTGCTGACATTTTTTGCTTGCTAGAAACTAAAAAAACAAACATTACATGAAAAAAACGGTATCTGGAGTTCAAAGGCAGAAACAGTGGTCCCTTTAGCATCTTCTCATTCTTCTAGAAGTCACAAAAAATGGTAGGGGGTTGGAGGGAGGGGAGTTCAGGAAGAATGAAAATAGACAATACAGCTGGAAGTTTATGCTGAGTACATAGCTTCTTTATCTAATGCAGTCAATTTTCATTTGTTCCTCAACAAGTAGGACAGAGTCCCCATCTACCTGAAACCTAGGAGGACTGTAAGGAAGGATATTCCTGAGCACCACTGAGCTGAAGGCTGCTCTTCCCCTAGAGACCAGATTCTATCTGTAATGAGCAACAAAGGTATGAGGATTAGTCCAAGTTGCAGCAGCACAAATATTGTCCATGGAAGATCTGGATAAAAACACTGATTTGCCATGGACCTGTTTGAATGAGCTCTTAAAGGTTTTGGCAAGGACAACCCCATTTTTTTTGCAGACAAAAGGGATGCAATCAGTTAGCCAATTGGCTAAAGTTACTTTGGTAACTAGTTTGCTCAATTTTGATTCCAAAAGACAGACAAATAACTGCTAAAATGTTCTGAAATTTCCCATCCTATGTAAATAGAAATGCAACTGTGAACATCCAAGTGTAGCATTTATTTTACTTTGTGAAATTTTAGAAAGAAAACTGGAAGACAGATAGATTCATGTCAGATTCTGACACAACCTTAGGAAAAAAGGACAGGTTGGTTCGTAATGATACCCTACCTTTATGAAAAATCAGATAAGGCTTGGAAGATAGGGCTTGAAGTCCGGAGACTCTTCTAGCAGATTTTATGGCTACTAAAATGATAGTTTTCCAGGTTAAAAATTTTAGTTCACACTTTGCTGATGGTTCAAAGGGAGACTGAGTCAAAGCTTGTAAAACTAAATTCAAATCCTGTGGTGGAGTTGGATCTTTAAAAGAGGGTCTAAGAAGAAAGGTTCCCCTTATAAAGGCCTTACAAAGGTTAGAAGAAGCTAAGGTGGAATTGTTTATTCCTATGTGAAAATTAGAAATTGCCACTAGTTGTACTTTAAAAGTCGAGGAGCTAACCCCTTCATTAAAAACTGTAGCTAAAAACTTAAGAACTTTAGATACTGGTGCTATAAAGGGTCAACATCTTTCTGCTGCACCCAGAAAACAAATCTTTTCCATTTACTTCTCTAAATCTTCCTACTGGAAGCTTTATGGGAAGACAAAAGAATGTGAAGGACAGGAGAGATGAACCTAGGTTGTCTAGCTATCGATGAAAGTGGAGAAACCATGCAGTCAAGTTTTAGGCCTAAAATATCTGGGTGAATCATGTCAATTGAATCCAGCATCCTTAGTGGGCGAACTAGAGAACACCAAAGGAAAGCCAAACATGATGAAGTCAATAAGGGGCAATGAGGATGACTGTGCTCTTCAATCAAGATGTTTTCTGAAGAAACTTGGGGATTAGCGGGATTGGGAGTAAATGTAGAAGAGACCAGGGGACCAATTGTGGAGTTGAGCATCTCTCAGTGATTCCACCTGCAGAGGGATCAGGGCAAAGAACCTGCTGCACTTGTTGTTCAGGAGAGATGCAAAGAGGATGCATCAAGGTTGGCCCCATTGTCAGAACATATTTTCCACAAGTCTCATGCTGAGAGAGCACTCATGAGGCATTATAATGGACCTGCACAGTTTGTCTGCTATCACACTGGATTTCCCAGAATGTGCATTACTACCAGAAATGGAATGGATGAGATCATGCACTCCAACACTCTTACAGCTTCTCAACACAAGAGTAAGATTTGGTTCCTCCCTGTTTGTTGGTGCACCAGCCCACTGATATACTGCCTATTTGAATTGCAATAGTCCCAGAAGAGAGTTTTGGAAAGCCTGCAATGCTACGAGACTACTGTTCTCATTTCTAGGGCACTGATAAGCGTGTTAGCCTCTTTGAGGGACTAGGTGCCCTGGACTGTCTTTCCAGAGAAGCCCCCCACACCCACACCCACTATGGCCTTGGGCTGAGTAAGAATGAAGGGACATCCTTTTAAAATCTGATCAGAGTAAATCCACCACAAGATGTATTTTTTGCATGCCTGAGTTATTCTGATCCAGGTGAACAAAGTCTGGTACAGAACAGACCACTGAATCACTAGGGTGCATTGAATAATTCTTATATAGTATCTTGCTAATGGAATTAGGAGTATTGTAGCAGAGATTGACCAAAAAGCTTGCAGAATCAAGTTGAGAGAGAAAAGTTTTGGATTATCATTCTGACTTTAAATCGAACAGTGTTTACCTTTGGTAAAAGAAGGGAGGCTGTCACTGATACCATACTGAACAAGGCCCCTGTGAACTCTAACAAGTGAGTTGGCTCTAGCTGAGATTTGTTGTGACTGATGGTAATTCCCAGGTGAGAGCACAGCTGGAGTACATAATCCCATGCGTTTATCAGAAAATGCCAGGTCACAGCGGTTATGAGCCAGTCATCCAAGTAAGGAAACACCAGGAATCCCTGCAGTCTCAAGTGAGCCACTACTACTGCCATGCATTTGGTGAACACCCTGGGGGTTGTGATGAGGACAAAGCAAAGAGCTCTGAACTGGTAGTTACTGGCTCAGAGCCTGAAGTGTAGGTATCTTCTGGATCGTCTGTTCATCTTTATATGACAGTACACATCCTGAAGATCTATTAAGCACATCCAATCATCCTTGTGCAGAAAAGGCAGAATCGACTGAACTGTGACCATCTGGAAGAACTTCGTGTATTGAACTGTTCGTTCAGGTTGCTGACATCCAAAACTGGTCTCCAGTCCCGTTTTCTTTGGCACTAAAAAGAATTGAGAGTACATTCTGGCCTCTAACTGGTCTAGGGGACTTCCTGAATGAGTCTTTTTTTCTAGCAGTTTGTTTATTTCTTGTGCTGCTGCTTTCCTCTAAACACTTGCATGTTACAACTGGAAGTAACTTTATTTGACTTCCTTTTTTAAAGGAGTTTAACTTCAGTTTTCTTGTTTGGTAGCCCTTCTGGGTTTTTACTGCTTCCAATGCATTTGCTGTCTTAGAATAAATGTGGAACATGTCTTTGGAAGATAGACTTTTCAATGTTGCTCATACTGTACTGGATAACAGAAAAAAAATAAGTTAATGCACTCACCATAACATACTATCTGTGTTGTCAATCTTCATTTAATCCTTGATGTATGGGTTCAGTTCCAATCATCAGAACAGTTTTGGACATCATTATGGCTCTTGAGGCCCAAACAACTCTTGAGCCTAAGTCTTACCCAGAATACTAGTCTCCAAATTACCTGAGATCACATTTGCAGACAGAAAAGGACAGAAATATAATCCTCCTAATACCTTTACAGAGACCAGTTCTGGTGTCAAACTAAAAAATTAATAGTTAGGACCAAAATTTGTTCCACCAAGAGAGTCTGAATGGAAGGTGGATTGGGGGGGGGGGTCAAGGATAAATGAAGATCAATAACACAGATGGAATGCTATGGTGTGTACATAACTTCTTTATCTGATTTGTCAGTCTTCATTTAATCCTTGACATATGGGACAGAGTCCCCCAGCTACCTCAGATCTTGGGTGAACTCATGGAAGTATATTCCTGAGCACCATAGAACCAAATGATGTTCTTCCCCTAGAGACGAAATCCAATTTCTAATGAGTAATAATGGTATGTGGTGTAGCCCATTTTGCTGCTGCACAAATTTTGTCCATGGATGCCTTTGAATGAAAAACTGCTGAAGTAGCTATGGCTGTAGTAGAATGTGCCTTAACAGGCCCAGGTAACTCGACTTTCCTCTCATTGCCTATGAAGGATATACAATCTTTCAGCCATTTAGGTAATGTAGCCTTGGAGACTAGCTTACCCATTCTGGCACTTGAAAATTAAACAAAACAGTAGTGCAGAATTTCTTATGTATTTTGTTCTATCAAGACAAACGTGCAATTGTCTATAAACACCTAATAAATGCAAAAAGTTTTCACCTTTGTTTGAGAAACTGGGAAAGAGTACTGGTAAACTGGTTGTCTGATTGATATTCATTTCTGACACCAATTTTGGTAAAAAGGAAGGGTTCGCTCTCAAGGAAACTCTGTCTTTGTGAAATATCAAATATGGTGGTTTGCAAGAAAAGGTTTGAATTTCTGAAATTCTTCTGGCAGAAGTAACCACTACCAGAAAAAATAGTTTTTCAAGATAAGAACTTCAGTGCTCAGTTGGCAGCAGGCTCAAAGGGGGACTATACTAATGTCTGTAATACTATGTTGAGATCCCAAGGTGCAAGTGGATTCTTACACAGAGGCTTTAACATCAGGGTGCCTTTTAAGAACGCTTTGCAAAGTTTATGAAAAATTAATGAATATTCTTTGAACCCATTATGAAAATTTGGAATAGCTGCTAGTTGAACCCTAATGGTAGAAGACACTCCTTCAAAGAGCAGAGCTAAAAAGGGATCTGTATTATTACCATGAGCCCAGACAGAACATCTCTTCCATTTACTATTGTATGGTTTCCTGGTGGAAGGTTTATTGGAGGCCAACAGAAATCTATGAACCGGAGAAGAAAGATTATAATGCCTGGCAATCAGTGGAACTGGAGAAGCCAAGCAGTGTGGTTGAAGTTTTGAAGATTTGGGTGAACTAATTCCACTGGATGGGATAGGAGATCTGGCTCTGGGTCCAGAGTCCACGGTTGCTGAATCAGATGAGGCCAAAGGAAGGGGAACTAAATCTGTTGAGGCCAGAAGAGAGCAATAAGGATTACCTTGCTCTTCAACCTGATCGCTTCCTTTAGAAATGCAGGAATTAATGGAAATGGGGGAAAGGAGTACAGAAGTCCGGAGGGTCAACTGTGCAGGACAGCCTCTCAAGGAAACTCACGCAGAGGGGAGATTACGGCAAAGTAGCTGCTGCACTTGTTGTTCAGGGGCAATGCAAAAAGGTCACAGCAAGGCTGGCCCCAGCAACAAAAAAAAAATCTTCTCTGCCACTTTAGGATTGAGAGACCACTCGTGAAGCAAGATAATGCATCTGCTCAGTTTGTCCACTATCACATTGGAACTTCCCAAAATATGTGTTGCTGTCAGAAAGCGAATGGAAGAGATTGCCCACTACCAAATTCTGAGCGCTTCTCAACAATGGGGCTAAGACTTGGTTCCTCCCTGCTTGTTGATGTACCAAACCACCAACATGCTGTCTGCTGAATCGTAACTGTTCTCAATGGAAGAGCAGTTTGAAAGGACTGCAATGCTAAAAGCACTGACCTCATCTCCAGAACATTGATATAACAAGCTGGCCACCATGGGGGACCAAGTGCCTTGGACTGCCCTGCCCAGATAATGCCCCCAAAACCATCTGGGAGGTGTCCGTGGTCACTATGGCTTGGGGTTGACAAGGGATAAAGGGATGGGCCACAAGAGAATTCTTCTGACTGAATCCACCAAACTAGGTCTATTTTGCAACAGTTGGTAATCAAAATCTGATCCCACATTGGCTGGTGCAGTATGGACCACTAAGATGGTACAAAGCTATTGTAGAATCCTCATGTAGAATCTTGCTAGAGGGACTAACGCGATGACCATCGCCATCAAACCTAAGGCTTGTAGTACTAGTAGAGTGGCTAATCTCTTTTTTCTGAGAATATTTCTCACTTGAGCTTTGACCTTCTGCAATCTTAGTTAAGCTAAGGAGGCTATGCAAGAATTGGTATTTAGTACCGCTCCTATGAACTCTAAAGTCTGTGTTAGAGACTGCTGTGATTTTTCGTAATTTATGGTAATCCCCAGGTTGGTGCAGGTCTGGAGAACATGGTCTCTTCCTTGTTCTAGTAGAAGCCTGGTGGGAGTGGTAATGAGGCATATGTCTAAGTATGGAAACACCCAGAATCCAGGCAGCCTCAAATGAGCTGCCACCACTGCCATGCACTTGGTGAACACCCTGGGAGCTGTAGTGCGACCAAAGGGCAGAGCTCTGAATTGATAATGACATAATCTGGAGCCATTTTTATGTGGTAATACACATCCTGGAGATCTAGAGAGCACATCCAATTGCCTTTCCCTAGAGATGGGAGAACAGACAGAACTGTGACCATCCGAAATTTTGTCTGTCAAACAGATTTGTTCAAAACACTTGGATCCAAAATTGGTCTCCACTCCCCTGTCTTTTTTGGCACCAAAAAGAATCTTGAAGGAATTACGGACTCTAACTCGTCTAGGGAGACTTCTTGAATGACTCTTTCTCTAACAGTTTTTGAATTTCTAGAAAAATAAGTTATGTACTCACCATAACGTTCCATGTGAGTTGTTTATCTTGCCTTTATTCTCACTGATGGGTTCGGAGCCGATCCTCAGCTCCAACACGGCCGATAGCAAAGCTCAAGGTTTGTCAGTAGCTCAAGACCAAGCCCCTTATCCCATGATGCACTGCTGGAATTACCTCAGATCTTGTTTGCTGTGTGTATATATACCCCTTTAAGAGGTGCACTCCCCAAGAAGGAAGAAGTACTGAACAACCAGGATGATACTAGCCTCTAGGTCAACTGTCAGCCAGGAGGGGAATGGAGGGAGGGACATGAGAATAAAGGCGAGATAAACAATTCACATGGAACGTTATGGTGAGTACATAACTTCTTTATGTGAAGTTGTTAAATCTCACTGATGGGTAGCAACCCTAGCACCCGCAATCCTGAGTGGCTCATGGGAGTACATTTTTCAGGACCATAGAACCAAAAGAAGACCTGTCCCTGGAAGCCTTATCTACTTTGAAATGAGCGATAAAGGTATGAGGCTTAGACCAAGTGGCTGCAGCACAAACGTTATCAAGGGGCAATTTAGCTTGATAAGCAGAAGACGTAGGAATGGCTCTGGTTGAATGAGCCTTTGCTTTGTGTGGCAAAGATATGTTAGCATTTGCATGAACAAATGAGAAACAATCCGATAACCATTTTGAAAGGGCTGTTTTAGCCACTGGTCTACCTTTTCTGGCCTCCGAAAAGGATACAAAGAATCGATCTGATTTTCTAATATCCTTAGTTCTATCAAGATAAAATCTGAGCTGTGCACATCAAGTTTGTGCAGCATGTATTCCAATTTGTTGGAATGGTTGGGAAAAAAGTCTGGCAACTCAATGACCTGATTGATATTAGACTCAAAACAGACTTTAGGCAAAAAGGAGGGGTTTGTTCTGAGAGATACTCTATCAGCATGGAAAACCATACAAGGAGGTCTGATAGATTATGCTTGAAGTTCTGACACACTGCAGGCAGAAGTAATGGCCACTAGAAAAATAGTTTTCCAGGACAAAAATTTGAGATCACAAGATGATGCTGGTTCGAAAGGGGGAAGAATTATTTGAGACAGCATAAAATTAAAATTCCAGGGAGAATAAGGGATTTTGACAGGAGGTCTCATGTGAAAAACACCTTTGAGAAAAACTTTAGATAACTTATGGGCCATAATATTTAACCCATCCAATCCAAGGTGGAAATTAGATATGGCGGCTAACTGAACCCGAACTGTGGCAGCTGCTGCTCCTTCCTTAAAAATCATTGTCAAAAACTCTAAAATGGATGACAAAGGAGCTCGGAAAGGGTCAATTTTTTGTATACTGGCCCAAATGGGGAACCTTTTCTACTTACTGCAATATAGTTTTCTGGTGGATGGCTTATGAGAAGACAAGAGAATTTGTCTTGTGTCGTCTGAGACTGAATGAAGCTTGGCCATTTGCGGAAGTGGATCAGCCAAGCAGTCAGCTTTAGAGACTGCAATGAAGGATGGCGGTCCCCTGAAAGGTGTGTCAGTAGGTCTGGAACTGGATCCAGGATCCATGGATCCTCCAGCAGATGGTGAAGAAAAGGGAACCAAATCTGTCAAGGCCAATGGTTGAGTCTGCTGAGGTCCAAGATAGGTCTCCAGTCCCCCGTTTTCTTTGGAACTAAAAAGAATCTTGAATAAGTTCCGAATCCAGTTTGGTCTGCTGGGACTGGCTGGGAAACTCTTTTTTCTAGCAACTTGCGGATCTCTATAGTTGTGTGTTCCCTGAGAATTGGTGGAACATCCGGGATTCTGCTGACAGGAGTGGGAGGGGAAGAGAACGGTATGAAATACCCTCTGGAAATGATGCTTTGTACCCAGGTATCGGATGTTAAGCTTAGCCAGGCTTCTGGGTACAAAGATAAGCGACCCCCGACTGCTTCCAGAGCTTGACAGCTGGGTCTCCTTTCAGGAGCGCTGGTAGGGCTGACCAGAGAACTGGCCTCTGTCACCCTGCTGTTTCAGACCCACCACTGCCATGCGGGCAGCGCCTTCCATTATAACTCCCTCCTCTGCCCCTAGAGGGGGTTTCTCCATGTGTGTCCTGAAAGGCTCCCTGTGCTTTTTGGAACCACATCTTTTCGCCCTTAGGGCCCTTGGGATAGGGCCGAGTAGGGGTAGAAAAACAGACTTCAACGGCAGATAGAGTCTTGACTTCCTGCTCACACCTGGTTAGAGTTTCCTTTACCTTGGGCCCAAACAGGGATGAGCCATCAAATGGGGTGTTGATAAAGGAAGACTTTAAAGGCTCCACAAAGGAACAGAGACGCATCCAGGCGTGTCTACGCAGGGCAATACCTGAACTAGCAGCTCTACTCGAACCATCAGCTGCATAAGATATGAGACGCATGGAGGAGTTCACAATCGAGTTTAGGGTGGCGAGCTAGGTGTTTACCTTGTCAGCAACCCCTACAGCTACTGTACCCTGGAGAGTATCTCCTAGGTCTTTCAGGAGATCTCTTTGTAGTCTTGTAAAATGGGTTAAATAATTCAGTGATCGAAGGGAAAAAGTTGCTGAACTAAACATGCATTTCCCATATCTATCCATGATCCTGGAATCTCTGTTAGGAGGATGGATACATGAGGACGTCTCAGACATTTCCTGTTTGGTGGCTGCCACCACCATGGCATCAACAGGCACTCCCTTAGTCAAAAAAGCTTGGGGCAGAGATGAACTTATTTGGCTTCCGAAGGACAGGTTCCATGGCTTCCAGAGACTCCCACGCCTTACGAGAGATCAACTCCATGAGCTCATCGTAAGGCGGAGACACCCAAGAGGTGGAAGATTGACAGCCGAAAGCCTTCAAGAGCACTGACTCATCTTCAGTAGGACAATTGGACTGCCAACCGCCCCTCTCATTAAGCATCTCTAATATCTCTGCAAAGGAGATATCCTCAGAGGGGGATTGAGGGGACCCTTCTGACTCATCCAAGTCAGTGTCAGATGTCAACGACTCCTGTGGGGAGTCCAAGTGCCTCCTCTTGCACAGTCTCTTCCTGGGTACCTAATCAGTGGGGGCATCTGGGGAGGTCTCAGAAGAGCAGGGGGCATCCTGTGGGGCCACTTTAGGCTCAGGGTCTCTACGCTTGGGTTGACCAGTAGAAGTAGGAGTGGACACAGGTGTTCGAGGGGAGGAAGCCAGACCTGATGCTGATGATGTCTTTGGAGACAGGACTCTCCTCATGGCACTGAAAGCACCATGGCTCCAACGAGAACGGATAGATGGATCTGAAGGGAACGTCCAATCCTCCCGCACCGAGGCCATGGGCTCTGAGCCCGAGTTAGGAGCCGAGCTCATCCCGTCCGAAGCCCCGAGAGGAAAAGTCGGCACCAAAAATCGGTATGACTATCCTCTCCGGACCGGACAGGAGAGTGTAGGCTCCTAGAGTCCCCGGTTGGCACCGAGGACGTATGAGTAGATGGAACCGATAACACCGGAGCAGGTCTCTGCTCCACGGGCTCAACAACATTCCGGTCGGGATCCTCCGGATCTGAAAGTCCAGTACGGCTCGGAGGAGGAGCAGTCAAGTCCGGGTTAATGGTCTTCGGCTCCGAAGGCATCGGAGCCGACAACAATTTGGCAAGGCCTGGTGCCCGTAAAAGCTTCTGCACCAACCAGTCCATATCCAGATCGGAGAGGCTGACAGAAGACTTTGAGGAGTGCACCGAGGGTGCTGACCGGCTCCAAAGCTGTGAGCTGGCTCCGAACAGAAGGGACACTCGGTTCCAAGGGCAGTGGAACCAATGACCCTACACCCTCCATTTTTTTAGCCTTTTTTGACGCTTTGGAGTCACCTGAAGACTTGGATGACTTTGAGTATTTGCTAGCACTATCCTGGTCACCCAGTACTTCCGAGAAGGGGTGCTGAAGTAAACCCCTATCCACCAATTTCCTCCTTCTCTCTAAACGTACCCTGGAAGAGAAGGAGTGACAGATGCTACAAGAGCCTTGGAGGTGTAATGCCCCCACACAATAAACACACCAAACGTGCCCATCAGTGACTGAGATTTTTTGTCCACAATCTGGGCATTTTTCTGAAGCCAGATTTAGGATGTGGCTTCTCTTTCTCATCAGACATCTCTATTTTAAATTTGGACAAATTTAAACAATTGAAAAAAGACACTCAAGAAATTATCTAAGAACTACTGCTAAGAAAATGGTTAAATATAAGGCCAACTACTAGGCCATCTCTATAGAAAAAGGCAAGTCAACACAGGGCACTTACCTAAATCTAAGTCTAAAACTATATATATTTATATATATATATATATATATATATATATATATATATATATATATAAACTATCCTAACAAGAAGTCAAGAAAAAGTTTTAAAAACTTGCAAATAGACGACTCTATTCAATAAAATTGGTCCGAGCTACCTGGAACATTGAGATCTGTGCCGCAGCAAACTAGATCGGAGGTAATTCCAGCAGTGCATCATGGGATAAGGGGCTTGGTCTCGAGCTACTGGCAAACCTTGAGCTTTGCTATCGGCCGTGTTGGATTTATCAGCAGCAAACCATCAGTGGGATATAATAAGAGATTTTAACAACTTCACAAGTTATCTGTAGCCAGGCATGTTGGTAGAAGGATAATCTCCCCTCTGACTGCTTCTACAGGAAGACATTTGTGTGTCCTGGAAAGGTCCTCGGGACTTTTTGAACCACATTTTCTCCACTCCTCTGGTTGCTGGAATAGGACTCTTGGGGGACAGAAAAATGTACACCACTGCAGAAAGAGTCTTTCCATTTTTTCACACCTGAACAAGGTTTCTTGAATTTTAGGGCCAAAAAGGGACAATCCATCAAAAGGTGCATTGACGAATGAAGACTTGAATGGCTCTGCAAATTCACACAAGCATATCCACGCTTGTCTCCTTATGGCTACGCCCAATCCCGCAGCTCTATTCACCCCTTCAGCTGCATGTGCTATGAGGCTCATGGACGAATTTGAAAAGGACTCTAGGGAGGCCAACTGAAAAGTGGCCTTACCTTGGACTTCATCAAATACGGCTCCTGCCGGTGTATCTGATAACTCCTTAATCAGATCCCTCTGGAGTCTGGTGAAATGAGCTATAATGTTCAAAGACCATAATGCAAAGTTTGATGAAGTGCAAACCCACTTGCCAAACATATCCATGGTCCGCGACTCTCTATTAGAAGGATGGATAGTGAAACTTTCATCTGCCAGTTCCTTCTCTGCAGCTACCACCCAGGCATCTACCGCCAGTCCCTTTGCCCAAACCGGATGATCTTCAAGGGCAGTTAAAATCTTGCCTGGTTTCTTGGGGTTGGGTGCTAGAGTGTCAGGAGACTGCCATACCTTCTGCAAGATCAACTTAATGAGCTCATCAGCAGGCGGGGTCACCAAAGAGGTAGACAGTCAGGCACCCAAATCTTGCAGGTACAATGATTCCTCAGAAGAGGGTTGTTGTGACATCCAGCCACCCTTCTGCTGAAGGATTTCAAGGATGTCCCCAAAAGAAACATTTTCTGGAGGTGACCGTGGGGAATCTTCGCCTTCATTGTAGTCAGTGGCCTCTGTGATGGATTCCTCCGGAGAATCTGTTTCCTCTAACACTTTCTCTTCTGAAGAACCTCTTCAGTGGGAGGATCTGAAGAGGTGTCAGAAGAGTCTAGCACCTGAACAGGTGACTCCTGCAGCTTTGGTACTCACTGTCCCAGTGCAGGACTTGGTAGAGACTCTGGATGAGGCAAAGGACTGGGGATATGCTCTTACAACTGCAGGGTCAACAGAATGCCCTTAGAGGACAGGGCCTTTTTCCATGGCCTGGAAAGCTGGTCCCCTGAAGAGAGAAGAGAGTCCGGAATGGAGGAAGACTGTCTTGGAACCGCAATCTCCACCCACTCTGAAGAGACGGCCTCAAAAGCTGAAGCCGAGGTCAAGCTAACGCATGCCAAAGCCCCAAGGTGCAGTGACGGGTCAGAGAAAACTGGAGTGGAGTCTCGCACCTCAGAACCAAAAGCACAGCTCTGACCCCAATAGATCTCTGGATTCAAAAAGGCCAAAGAACTCAGGGTTGGAATTGGTACCAGAGATACAAATCTCAGCAGAACCAAAGTAGCCAGTAAGGCCGGAACAGTAATGTCTAAAGCCTGAGGGGAGGTCAGAGGAGGAAGACTCGTGTGGATTGAAAGAGTTGTTTTGGCACCAGAAGGGGCTGGAACAGAGGACAACACGTGAGATTCCCCTCGTCTCAAGAAACTGATTTACCGATCTCAACACATCTGTTTCTGTCAGAATTCTAATGTAACAAACAGACTAGGTCGAAGGGGATCTTGTATGTTCCAAAAAGGGGCTAGGCAATTGACCTGCAAAGGTGTCTCTGGTTGGAGAGTAAGTGGTCCTAGGTCAGTCTAAGAATGCGAATTCAGCACTTTACAAAGGTGCTGTAGACATTGGCAACTGGGAGACAAGCTTTACTGAGGCTATTAGTTCCAAGGACTGGCTGTTAGTCTGTGCCAACAACTTTGGCACCGGTGAATAGGAAACTGTCTGCACCGAAGACGGTGCTGAAGCATCCTTTAAAGTCTGTCCAAGTTCCACAGTAACAGAGGGAACCAACGCTTTAACTTTCTTAGTAGTCGAACCAGTGGGAGAAGCTGGCACCGACTCCTTTTCTTGGATTTCTCAATTTTGAATGGTGAAGAAGAAGAATGGGATGAGATATCAGTTTTGCTCTTCTTTTCCTGACCAGAAATGGCCTCTTCAAAAGCAGATTTCAGCATCCTCTTTAATATTAGTTTGTTTTTCCTTTCTACCAGGGCCTGGTGACTGAAACCATGACTGATAGAATAATCTTCCTGTAAGGGCACCAGGCCAAGGCAGTAAACACAGAGAGAATGCTCATCTGAATTTGATAGCTTTCAATCAAACTTGAGGCATTTCTTGAAACCAGAAGTGACTCTGCTTTTATCAGCCATGACACCCAGAAAAATGCAGGTAAACATGACTGCACACACTCACACCACACTACACTAAAGGGTAAAAGTTATTTTTTTTTTAAATCGAGAGAAATGAAAAGGTAGGTGAGGTATATACATATAAGTCTACCAGCTATGGTAGCAGAGAGTGCCAACAGGTACGGAAAGAAAGACTACCAACAATGATACACAGGAGAAAACACTGAAGTGTTAAGGAGAGAAACAGAAAGGAGCTATTAGAAAGGACAAGATTGCAGTAAAATCTTTATAGTAGAAGAGATTATCAACACTGGTATAGTAGAAAAAGGCACAAATATACATAAAAAAGTTCACTTAGCTCGAGAGCTATTGATGAAGCATTTGTCACAGGAAGTGGCAACCGAGATCTGTGGTAATTTGGAGAGGAGCATTCTGGGTAGGACTTAGGTTTGAGCATTTTTTGGTACTCACAAGCTGTAATAATGGCCGAGACATTTCTGATGCTCGGAACTTAACTCGTATGTCAAGGATTAAATAAGGATCAAATAAAGACTGACAACATCAGATCTTGTTTTCGCTGCAATACTGAAATATTCTAATAATATTTCCTGTGATTCACTTTCATATTCCACTTGTACTGGACTTTACCAATATTACAATATGGACAGCAAGTCGATGCGCTTCATCTCTCTGAAATGCTGATGTGCTGTGAGGTGGGCTAAACTTCCAAGTAACTGCTGCCTCACTGGTTGCCTCATTCAAAGCTACACATTTACTAACTGAAGACTTACTTGTGTCATCTTGTGCTTCACTCCTTAAAAGGACTCATGAAGTATAAGCAATTAAAAGCCTCAAGGACTACATAAGAAAACTGAATTTAATGTGTTACTCAAGAAAAATGCTGCTGGCTAGGAATCAAGTATAGTGCCAAAAGTACCTGTCTCAAAACAATGTGGGCCAATACTCTGGCACCCAGATCAATAGTTCAGAAAGATACCCCAAATATGTCATTTCTGTCACCTTCACTGAGAAGTCTGGCATCACGATCATCAACACCAGAGCTCAAACCACAAGCACCAGCATCAGTGCTGATGCCTCAAACACCAACACATCTGATAACATACTTGTCGATGCTCACATTTTCTAAGGCCAGTCACACAAAACATGGGAAGTAGTCAGGAAACCAGTGTCCTGGATAAGGGAAAGTAAACACCACTGGAAGTGCAAGGGCTGCCAGGAAATGTCCGAGCTGTAGCTACATTAGTCTGTGCCCAGGTTATGGCCACAACTGACACCCCCCTCAAAAGCTGAAGACAACAGACTAAAACTAAAGTTGAGGAGAAGAAAAAAAAGGTCTCCACAGCTCTCTTGTAAAGTGTGTTTTATCAGACTGCAGTCATGTTCATTCATATAATGCATCAAATAAAAAGTACTGCTATATTTACAGCAGATGTGTGAACACTTCAAAGAACACATCAACTCTTATTGCCTTCACATACGGACTGCATTTAAGGAGCCATGAAAATGGTGTTTCTTAAATACTTACCAAGAACACTTGCACTTCTAGTCAGGAAGCAATATGCACATCTACAAAGCCACCGACTGAATGTGCCTGGAGCACCTGAGTTCTTTGCCCCACCTTGCTACAGTGCTGGCATCCACCAACTTTGTACCATAGTTAAAAAATCAGAGCTAGTTGGGTGGGGCTTTGTATCAGTACTTAAGGTTTCAGTGTCTCAAGAATAGTGGCCACTTTGTCTAGCACTAAATCAGCCACCACATTGAAGGCTGGAAACACTGACTAAGAATCTCAATTATTTATTTGGAAACTTTTCAACTGCAAGCTACATGACTTTAGAAACCACCTCAGTGTTTCTTTTTTTCACTACTTCAGTAGCTGTGTCGTGAGGCCAACGATATAAAAATATCTCAAAACCTAGGAGGAAAAACACAGCTCAGCTCTGTTGAGGTTTTAGAATCAGAAGGCACATGAAAAGACAAAACTTCTTAAATGCAACTGCTGTTTTCTGTGTCTGACAGCAAAGTAAGAAAAATAAGAGCAAAGAGAAAATTTCAAAGGAATATGGCCATCTCACAAGAAAATCACACAAATTAAGGAGCTAAATGTAGGTTCCATCTGCCTAAGCTAGTGGCAGCTCAAGTGGATATAAAAGATCCCATGGCATTTATCAAAATCAGTGGGGGAATTTCACCAGTACCACTACTAAATTTACCCAGTCAGTATGAATACCATTTCAGGTCTCCCCTAAAGAAAGGCCAAAAGCCACAAACCCTGTGGGATTAACCTGATCAACAAAGTATAAATAAAGGCATAAATAAACATGCACACACAACAAATGAATTTTCTTCTCACAGCTAACTCTATGAAAACCTTAATCTGTGTTTAACTGGGGGGGGGGGGGGGTAGGGGGGCAGCTGCCCAAAATCATTACAGTAAAATTCCCTGTAAAGAAAGAAATCAGAACACAATAGTTTAGGCAACCTCAACCAATACATGCACACTTTTTAAAAAAAAAATTGGCAAGGATATATAAAGAAATGCTAAACACCGAAACGATTCAAATCAGATAAGGAGGCTAATAAACTTAGTTAAAAACAGCCTTTTAGAGAAACATAAAAAGACAACTGATGTTGAAGAGGTTGTAGACATAAAGCAGAAGAAGAGGAGGACAAATTCTGACAGGAAAATTTGCTGAGAAACTGGAATAAACTGAAATATACGGTAAATGAAACAACTACAATAAATACTAATGAGATTAAAAAACTCTCACAACCCTTTACAAAATATGAAAAACAGAAAAAGGAGTCTAGACTAGTTAGTTTGTCAAATATCTTTGCAAGGCAAATAAGACCTAGAGAGGTGGTACTATGCAGAGCATTATGGGACAGGGGAAGATCAGAAAGTCTGGTTTACAAAGTGATCCTAAGGCCTCATTGTTATGAATTATGGAGGATGGGCCTACTTTCATGAGATCCTAAAAAAAAATGTCTCAGAAACTGGAATAAACTGAAATATACGGTAAATGAAACAACTACAATAAATACTAATGAGATTAAAAAACTCTCACAACCAACAAAAATATGAAAATGAAAAAAGAAAAGGAGTCTAGACTAGTTAGTTTGTCAAATATCTTTGCAAGGCAAATAAGACCTAGAGAGGTGGTACTATGCAGAGCATTATGGGACAGGGGAAGATCAGAAAATCTGGTTTACAAAGTGGTCCTAAGGCCTCATTGTTATGAATTATGGAGGATGGGCCTACTTTCATGAGATCCTAAAAAAAAAATGTCTCAGCAAGCATGCTGAGAAAGCATTCAAAAAATAGAACTAGACATTATTTAAATGTGACATACAACTCATCCTACACTTAAAACCCTATTCAAGTCTCCTAAAGCATAGAAAAATCAACTGCAAAAACAGTAAAGCAATATCATTCATCTAGGTGGGTTAGCCAGGAATTCAACTCAATCACCTTTACTATCAGCTACGTTATCTAAAACCCCTTGATCAAACATTACAAACAATAAGTTAAAAAAAATAAAAAAAATAAAACCAAGTTAGAGCAGAATGTAATGTGATCTGCACTTCTGATATGCTGTTATATAATCGAGCTCAGCAAAGATACTGGCAAGCCTGTATACTGCACTATATACAAAATCAAACTCATATTAGATATCAGTTATGCTCCAGATCAAGAAATCCAACAAATCATCCATATTCTGCTACATATCTATGAGTGCACATACCACAGACCTGATACCACTATTTAATGAAAATATACAGAACTGACAGTAAGTTATCTTAATATCACTATTGTTGTAAAACAGAATTGTGGCACCTTCCCAAAGCATTCTACTCTCTGCAGTCTCTACCAAACTGAAATATAACCTCTCATTTCTAAACAGATTTGCTGCAACCTTCCTATAAGACTGAATCAGAAAATAAAACTGCATTATTTCCATTTGCCCATTTCCAATGAAGGCCTGGTCCTGCTAACAAAGAGCTTTTATTATACAGCAATTCAACTTGGGGTAGAAATAAATGTAAGGAAAATGACTTACGAGGCTAAATGGCAACCCACAAAATTAAACTCCATGATAAGAATCTCACAAACAACTTTAATATTCCAAGAGTTTAAACTCCATGATAAGAATCTCACAAACAACTTTAATATTCCAAGAGTTAAGCTTATATATCAACAAGAAAAAATCATTAAAAATGCAAGGAATGCTGTGAAATTCAAGTGGTTATTTACATTAATACTAGATCAACCACACTTGTCTCAAGGGTCAATACCAAGAGCACCCTAGGAATGGGATAGCAGATCTTAGACAACTTTGGACAGATGGCAAAATACAGTGTTACTTTGGCATTCCAAACACTAACTATTACAACTACAGGCAAGTGAAAACTTCAACCAAGGCAAACCATGGGTGGATAAAGACAGATCACTGGCAAATATGGACATGTTAAGGCTATGTTATCTTGACGGTGGAATTCATGGGGCCTTAGTACACTTAGCCTTCTACTCCAAAGTAGCAGAAAAAACCTGGAGAAAGCTCCTGCAGTAGTAGCCATTAGAGAGTTATGGAGTGACAGTGGCTCAACAGCTTGCACTCTTTTTGCTGCTAGTAAAATCTGTAAGCTGTGAATTCTATCCCACCTACTAGGCACTTGGACTCAATGTTCCAGTACTGACACTGTAGCGCAGCACTGGGGACAGTGCTTTTCTGAGGGACCAATCTTTCAGATGAGACACTAAGCAATATCCAACCTGCTTGAGTTGGTACTACCACAGAACTGACCATAATCAGTGCAGGCTTCTACAAAAACTGTAATGTTTTCTATAAATTTTTATTCCATACCTTAGTTTGTGACAGAAATTTGAGACTTTATAATTATATTTTCTACATTACACACAATTATTTTGGTTATGTGACTGGTTTAGATCTGTGGGGGATGACAGGCTCCTATCATTAGGACTTTGTTGATGGATGAGTTTAAGCACTTAAAAATTAGACCACATGACAGAGTGATTATACCTATTAAAGGTGTTACAAAAATGATTTTTTCTTGAAGTGTTTGTGCAGTTGCTTCAGGCAATGTTTGAGGGTTCAGTGGCACAGGTTAAGATACCTACAAACTTGTCATATTCAATTTATAAGTTGTGCTTGCCCACTCTCCCCCCTCTCTTTTTTAGCTTTGCACCTTAAGCCTTTAGTAATCCATATTAGAGAATCTGCTACTCAAGGATACCCCTGGGCTGGCAGACAAAATTAGATATCCTTATTTGCAGAAGATATTTTAATTACATTGGTTGAGTCTTAGAGAGGGTTCAAACGGAGAGATCAGGGGTCAGAACATTGAGATTAAAAGTCAGCAAGCAAAGGAGTGTAGCAGTGCTGAAACAGAATGCATCCTCAAGTCTTGGTAAGAACCTTCATGAGGTGAACCCCGTTTTTCACAAAATCTCACCAAGGCGACATTGATATACAGACTGTATTTATATAGCATATATCATGGATAGAAGTAGGTCAAAAGCTAAAAAAGATAGCTGGGTACACAAGACCCAGGATAAAAAAGTACCCAATCCTGGTAGGAGCACTGGTGCCAGGACTGGAAAAAATGACAGTGTATAACCCTCAAAATAGAGAGCATTCCTACAATGGTGTCAGGCCAGGCCCAGGGGGAGGATGACCCATCTGTTGTAGAAGGAAGCAGCAGCCCACAGAAATCACAAAAACTGACAGGCCAAATAAGAGCCATAAAGACGATAGAGTGGACTACTGAGGATAAGAAAGAAATTATGTATTGTTACTATTATGCAAAAAAAACAAGAATTTTCAGACTCAATATATACAAAAAGATTAAGTGATAAGCTAGAAGAAAGAAAATACTTCCACAAGAAAAACTGTCAGAAGCTTCAAATAAAAAATGTGGTCATTAATACAACAGATTTTTGAAAAACAGTATATATATATATATATATATATATATATATATATATATATATATATATATATATATATATATATCAAGAAACTTTGATACGTTTGGAAAAGAAGCATCTGAAGAAGTACAAAATGGAAACAACAAAACCTAGATACTTTTGAAAAGCATAAAAAGGAAATATGGATATGGGAAAGAAAAAGATTTGATATGGTGCAATATTTATGCAAAAGCGAAAGCCCAATTAATCAACATAAAGAAGGCAGCCCCAAAGATATTCGGAGAGAAATACAGGCAAAGGCATTCAGATATGGAAATGTTCACATTAAAGAAAATAATACCACAAACAGGGAATGTAGAAAAGATTAATAAAGTAGAAGTTAAAAAAATAGAAGTTGAAGTTATGGAATGCCTGCAAAGTGAAGGATTTGATGTAGGAGGTTTAACACAGGTTACATCACAGCATGATAGAACCAGTCCCCAAAGTAAGGAGAAACAGGAAGATCAGGAGACATCTGAAGAAGACATATGGAGATGGGAAAGAAAGAGATCTGATATGGTGTAATATCTATGCAAAGGAGAAAGCAAAACTAATCAATACAAAAATAGCAGCACCAAAGATATCTGAAGAGAAATACAGGCAAAGAAACCCAGACATGGAAAAACCTTACAATACAAAAAACAAGAAGACAGAGGAAAAATATAAAAGGAGATCAGTAATGGAGAAGTTAAATTGGGGCAGCCGCAATGGTGCAGTGGTTAACATTGCTGCCCCACAGCAAGAGACTCTCTGGTTCAGTTCTTGGCTGGGGTGCCTTCTGTGCGGAGTCTGCATGCCCTCCCCTGTGGTCACATGGGTTTCCTCCCACATCCCAAAGACATGCTGTAGGTGGACTGGACACTCTAAACTGGCCCTAGGTGTGAGTGCATGCATGTGTGTGCCTTCTGTGGAAGGTTGGGCATTGTGGTGACCCCTAACCAGGAAAAAGCCGAAGGAAGAAGGAGAAGTAATGGAGACTTTAAAAGAAATCTAAACTTGAGGTCATGAAGTACCTCCAAAGTGAGGGGTTTGGTGTAGAAAATCTAATACAGAAAGCACCACAACAAGACAGAGCAATAATACTCCAAAATAAGGGGAAACCAGTAGAATGGGAAGTAACTGGTCAGGTGCCACATGAAGAAAGATATTTTTGAGCCTTCCACAGAAAACCAGTATAAACATCCACTGGAAGCTGGACAGCAAGGGAAAGAAAGTACAGTTGTGTACACATACCATAAATGTATATGTGCGAGTGTATTCACTGTTGCAGTCATCACATTTGGGTTATCCCTGCCTGGGTTGCCCTCAGCCGACCCAAACACCAGAGGCTTAGTATTTCTGTCGGTTGCTGTCGTTTCAGGACTAACATCAGGTCGTCAGTAGTATAAATTAAGGCAGCCGATGCCATTACATCAGTTTTTCTTGCCCTGTCAGGAGCCCCCAAGTGGGAGCCAGGTTATGGTGGAAGAGCCCCACCAGTAGAAAGTAAATATCAAAAATTTCCTTGTAAGGAGAGAGAGAGAAAGAAGAGGGGAATGGAAGGAGGGAAACCATGACTGCAACAGTGAATACACTCTAACATCTACATTTATGGTAAGTGTACACAACTGCACTATGTTCTTCATATTTCACTGTTGCAGTCATCACATTTGGGTTGATTCCCAAAGCTGAGGAAAAGGGTGGGGGCAGACAAGGAGACTAACAGCTGGCTAGGATGCCCTGCAAGACTACAGTGGCAAAGCCTGCCCTGGATTTGGAGAAGATAGGCAGGTGGTAATGCTTGGTGAAAGTGTGAACAGATGTCCAGGTGGCAGCCTCCAGGATGTCCCTGGTGGGGGACTCCTCTGAGCAAAGCTGCAGAGATGGAGGCTGCTCTGGTGGAGTGAGTCCTGACCCCCTGGGGGGGGTTCCATGTTGATTGTAACACAAAGGGATGTGGTGTGCTATCCAATTGGAAATTGTTTGTTTGGAAATGGCTTTGCCCTATGCCCCCGAAGCAAAGCTAACCAGTAATTGATCAGACTTTCTGAATGATTTAGTCCTGTCTAGATAGAATCTGAGCTGTCTGTGCACCTCTAGAGAGTGCAAGATCCTTTCCCCTTGTTTTCTGGGTTAGGGAGAAAGGTGGGCAAATGAATGGATTGGTTGAGAGCCACACTGGACACCACTTTGGGCATGAAGGATGGGTTAGTCCAGAGGGAAACCCTGTCAGCATGGAAGATGATGAAGAGCTCCACAGCCATGAGTGCTTGTAGCTCTGAGACTCTTCTGAATGAAGTGATGGCCAGAAGAAAAGATGTCTTCCAGGAGAGAAATTTTAACTCTGCTGAAGATGCTGGTTCAAAGGGGGGCATGCTGAGCTTTTCCAACACAACGTTAAGGTCCCAAGCTGGGGTAGGTGTTCTTCTGGGTGGCCTCAAGTTGCTAGCCCCTCTTAGGAATTGTTTGATCAGAGGGTGTGAGAAAAGGGGCTGCTCAGTGTGGAAATGAGCAGAGATAGCAGAGTCATGGATTTTAATAGAGGAAAAAGAGAGACCACTATGTAGCACGTCAGCTAGGTAATCCAGGATGAGAGGTAGGGAAGGCTGTGCTGTATCGGCTCCCTTAGCCTGAATCCAGGTGCAGAACCTTTTCCATTTGTCAGCATAAGACTTTCTAGTACTAGGGCATCTTGCCTCGTATAACATCTAGAACTTGTTTACTGAGGTTGGCAGATTGATCAGTGGTCAGGGAATAAGCCAGGCTGCCAAACTGAGGGTCTGCAATCGGGGATGCATGAATTCTCATTCCCTCTGGGTCAGGAGGGTTGGGGTCTGAGTGAGGTGGCAGTGGGGACAGGCTGTGCTGCAGTGGGTACCAGTGTTGGCGAGGCCAGTCTGGAGCAATAAGAATTGTCCCTGGTTTTTCCTCCCTTATTTTGAGCAGTATCCTAGTGATGAGAGGTAGTGGAGGAAATGCATAGACCAATAGATTGACCCAGGGGAAGGACAGGGCATCCACTTCCCAAGCCATGCAGTGATGCTCCCTGGTGCAGAACTTGCTGAGCTGATAGTTGGTGTGGGAGGCAAAGAGGTCTACTTTTGGGGTGCCCCATTTCTGAGTTATTAGGGTGAAGGTTCTTTTGCCTAGCTGCCACTCGTCTGGGTCCAGAAGATTTCTACTTAAGTGGTCTGTGACAGAGTTTAGAGAACGTGGCAGGAATTGTGCTAACAGGTGTTGTTGCATGGCAGAGGCTGTGTGCCAAAGGGTCATGGCCAGCCTGCACAGAGGGTAGGAGTGATTCCCTCCCTGCCTGTTGATATACCACATCACAGTGGTGTTGTCTGTTTTGATCAGGAGAGCCCCTGGGGAGAAAAGGGGCCTGAAAGCTGTCAATGTCTGTCAATGTGTGCTGGACAGCTAACATCTCTTTTTGGTTGATGTGCAGATGGATTTGCTGTGGGCTCCAATGGTTTTGTATGCACCTGCCGTCCAGGTGTGCACTCCAGCCATAGTCTGATGCATCTGTGGTGAGGGTCTTGATAGTAGTGGGTGGTGAGAAAGATAGTCCATTGCTGTGGGAGCATGCTGCTGCCCACCAAAGAAAATCTTTCCTTAAGCAAGGTATCATTGGTATAAGAGTTTCCAGGTCTTGACAGTGTTGACACCAAAGGCTTTGCTTTTAGGTACCACTGAAGTTTCGTCACATGCAGTCTGGCATATGGAATGAGTAGAATGCAAGATGCGATGAACCCCACAGCTTGCAGGATTTTCCTTGCAGATAACTGGGGTCTGGTGGCTAGTTGAGAGAAGGAGGCTGTCAGGTAAGTTTGCTTTTCTGGTGTAAGGAATGCCATCTGGGATGCTGTATCCAGGCTTGCTCCCAGGAATATAATCCTTTGGGCAGGTACTAGTTTGGATTTATTTTCGTTGATAGTGTACCCTAGGGAGGTCAGTAAGGACTTTACAAAGGCCAGGGATTGAGCAGCTTTTCCTGACTGTCTGACTGAATTAGGCAATCATCTAAGTATGGGTAAATTTGGATAGATGTCTGCAAAAGGCAATGGCGGGAGCCAGACATTTTGTGAAAACTATAGGAGCAGTAGATAAGCTAAAGGGAAGTGCAGAGATCCTGCCCTGAAACATAAGATATTTCCTGCATGATTCCCTGATAGGAATGTGGAGGTAGACCTTTTTTAGGTCAAGGGTGGCTAGCCAAGCATCCTTGGAGAGTATGTGTAGCAGTTGCTGGAGGGTGCGCATTTTGAATTTTGGTATCACCAGGAAGGTGTTTAGAATGGATAAATAGAGGATGGGGTGTCAGGTGCCCTCTTTTCTGGGTACCAGAAAAAGTCTGGAGTAGAAACCTTTGCCTACCTGTTCTCCAGGAACGCGCTCTATTGCCCTTGTAGAGAGCATGGAAAGGACTTGCTTTTTCGCCTCTGCCCACTGGTTTGAAGGTAGATCTGGGAACCCTTTTGGGGTTGGAAGAATGGGGAAAGAAAATTTGTATCCCTGGGACACTATGTTGAGGACCCAGTGGTCGTTGGTAATGGTGGTCCAGGTGCTTGCGTGAAAGGAGAGTTTTCCTCCTAGGGGTAAGTGCAGGTGGGCAGAGGGAGGGGGTAGGGGAAGAGAGTCATTGTGAGTTCTTACCATGAAGGGGTGGCTTACAACTCCCTGGTTTGGAAGTGGTGGAATTCCACTGTTTTGATCTCTCCATTCCCTGTGGCTGCTGTCTTGGGGGTCTGGGCTGAACTGACCTGGTGGGAGCAGGAAAGGACCAGTGCTTGGAGGGGCAATGCCTGCTGAACCTAGGTGGCTGAACCTGTAGGAAATCCTTAACTGTCTGCATAGATTTAGCTTTTTCTTCCATCTTTTTTAAGACCTCCTCTGCCTTAGTGCAAATAAGTTGTCTTTGTGCAAGGGTGCATCCAATAATTTAGATTTGACAGTCTGGCAAGGGCTGTTCCTTAAGCCATGCATGCCTTCTAAGGACAGAACCAGTGACTACTGCCCTGCAAGAAGCTTCTAGGGCATTAAAACTACAGTGCAAGGTGTGCTTAGTCACTTGACTTGTAGAATGCATTAACTCTTGTAACTCTCTAGATTCTGCACAAGCAGGAAAGGAAGGTACTTTGTTTGAGGAGTTCCATGGTATGTTGCTGACATTATAGCATATGGAACTGGCAATTTAGTGCTCTGACAGCAAGAGTAGCAGAGGTGTATACTTTTTTTTACCACATCTGTCTAGTGCAGGAGAATCCCTACCTGAGGGGGTGGGATTCTTAGCAGAGGTTGCTTTAATTCCTTTAGGCCCTTGAGAAATTACCTCAGGGTCATCAGTAGGATTTCTGAAAAGAAATGTGTGCGATTCAGGGACACTGTAATACCTGTCAGGTTTTCTGGGTGCAGGAGGGAAGGTATCAGGAGTCAAACTGGATTCCAGGAAAACATTGTCCACAACATCCAGGACTGGGGAAATGGCCAGGGGTCGGTGTTGTGGAAGATCTAAGAATTCTCTGAGTCTCTTTTTAGACTAAGGGTAGTCCTGACATTCCCATTGGAAATGCTCCCTTAAGGTATGACGGGTTTCCCCAAAGGAAAAGTCCTCAGGTGGAGAGGCAGAAGGAATGGAATCCTCTGCATCAGAATCCTCATAAGTAAAGAGTTGTTGCATGTCTTCATATTCAGATGCATCAGAGTCATCAGGCTCCTGTTTAGACAAAACTACTGGGGACAGATCTCTTTTTCTTTTGGAAGGGGTAGCTTGGCTCCCCAGAGGAGAGACAACCACAGGATCCTTAGTCAAAGAAGAGTTTTGCGGCATACCAGACTCCAAAATGGTCTCGGTAGCGGCCTACGAATCCACAGAAGCGGGCATCAGAGGCTGTGAAAGTGCCTCACTGAGGACCGGTGAACTGATAACTGCTTAACCGAAGTGTCATTGGTAGGTTTGGACCTGTGCGGTCTCTCTCTGTCTTTATACTTGCACTTTTTCAGAAGATCTGCTGTCAGATGGCTTACTGAAACCATATCAAACTTTGAGGACTGTAAGTGAAAATATCTAGCTACAATAAGGGCTCAATGATGTATAGTTCTGGCGTTAAACAAAGCACAAAAGCGACAGCGAGGGACGTCGTGGTCTGTGTCTAAACAAGTGACGCAGTAAGAATGAAAGTCTCGGTGTGGTATTTGTTTCCACAGGTGAGACTATTGTTAACTTTTTCTGACATTGGTTAGTGCAAGAAAAAAGGATCCCAATGGGGTACTTAGCTTTAGAAGACTTCAGCTTCAATTCAGAAGATGAAACTCGGGTAGTGGCCAACAGGCACTCGTGCGAACTGCTTCTGCTTCTGGCTCCTCAGCAAGAAAGACTGATGTAATAGCATCAGCTGCCTCACTTTATACTACTGACGACCTGATGTCAGTCCTGAAGCGACAGCAACCAACGCAGAAATACTAAGCCTCTGGTATTCGGGCCGGGCAACGGCTATCCTGGCAGGGATAACCCAAATGTGATGACTGCAACAGTGAAACACGAAGAACATCAAGAAACTGTGGAAACTCTGACACAGTTAATGTTAAAGAGTGATAGGCCAGTGAGTTCTCATATGACAGAGCAACAGATGGCACAGGATGAAATTGAAGAGAATGTGCCACAGGAAGATGTAGTAGAACTTTCTATAAAATGCCCACAGGAAATGGAAAACAAAAAATGTGCCCCCAGTCTAGAAGAAACCGAGCTAAGAAAAGAGTTGCTTGACTTAATATAGACATACTAAGATCAATGAAAGAAATAGACTGCAGAAGGTCAATAAAACCCAAAAAGTCAGAAGTTTGATGAAACAAATGAACACAGTAATTAGGACTGTCCATAGAGATTCATGCCATATAACGGAAGTAAACAGGACACATTATTGCGCAACCAAATTAATAACTGATAAAATTCTACCACAAGAACACAGGGTAGTGAAGGAGAGAAAGGGGAGAAATCGAATACCATCATGGAAGTATCGAACAGAGAAAACTATAAAGCAACTAAGACAAGAAGTGTCACTATTAGAAGAGTATAGAAGTGGGAACAGATCAACAAAAATATTCAGAAAGATAGACATGATAAAAGCAATGTGCAATATTAGAACAGATCAGGATCTATCATGCACTACCGCAAATAATAAACTAAAAATCTCAGCACAGGCAGAAAAACCTAAAAGATATATTGACAAATATAAAGGAAAAGTACAAAATAAGCAATTTATTGATGACCCAAAAAAGTTTTATAGAGAATTGGGAAATAAGGTAAAAACTAAATGAAAACTCCAGCCAAGCTAGAACTTCCAATGAGTGACCTCCCAAACTTCCTGTAACAGAGACGCATGGGATATATGCAAACGACACTTATGAACATTAGGTGTTTCAGTTATATGGCGATTCTGATTGCCCATGACTTTTACATTTGAAGTAGTTTTAATGGACAATTTCAGGCCAATAAAGCCAAACCCCAGTAGCTATGGAAGTAGTTTTAATGGACAATGCCAATAAAGCCAAACCCCACAAGCTACGTAGTGGGGTTTGGCTTTATTGGCCTGAAATTGTCCATTAAAAAAAACTTCAAATGTAAAAGTCATGGGCAATCAGAATCGTCATATAACTGAAACACCTGATGTTCATAAGGGTCATTTGCATATATCCCATGTGCCTCTGTTACAGGAGGTTTGGAAAGTCACTCATTGAAGTTCTAGCTTGGATGGAGTTTTCATTTAGTTTTTTCTGAATGTTTTTCCGCGTGACCTTCTAACTCTGTTTTAATTTGGAAATAAGGTAAAAGGAATTAAAGGAGCACCAAAAAAAAGAAGAAATAGATACATTTTGGAGAAGTATCTATAAAGATCCTGTGGAACATAAAGATGCTAAATGGACAGAAGAAGTAAAAAAAGTTTAAAGGTACAAGATATGAAATGGGATGAAGTTAAACAACCAGAGAGATTGAAATAAAGTTAAGAAAAGCCACTAATTGGAAAAGCCCCAGGTCCAGATGCAGTACCTAACTTCTGGTTAAACGTTTTAACATCTTTGCACGAAGATTTAGCCATGAGTAAGAATTATTTATATGTGCACCCCGAACAAACACCAGCCTGGCTAACAACAGGAAAAACAATGCTCCTACTTAAGAGTGAGCCTCCAAGCTACCCTAAAAATTATAGGCAAGTAACTTGCCTTCCAATGACGTATAAACTTTACACTGGAATTTGTGCCGACAAAGTTTATAGTCATTTAGAAGAAAACTCAATTATGGCAGTAGAACAAAAGGGCAATAAAAGAAAGTCATACGGAACAAAGGATCATTTGTTGTTAAATAAAGTCATAGTGGAGAACTGTAAAAAGGGGAAGAAATTAAGTATTGCATGGATTGACTACAAAAAGGAATTAGTTAGTATACCACATTCATGGATAAAAGTGCACTTAAAAATGTATAAAATGCACCCCACACTGATCGATTACATTACAGTGACCATGAAACAGTGGCAGACCATTTTGCAATTAAGCACGATAAAGAACAACTTATTATTCCTGGGATAAAAATCCAAAGGGGGCTACTCCAGGGTGACTCTCTGTCACCGCTGCTATTCTGCCTTGCCCTAAATCCATTAAGCTGTCTACTCAACAGCTTACGTCATGGCTATAATGTGGCTCCTAGAAAATAAAGTGCAAAGATTTCTCATCTTCTCTTTATCGACAATTTGAAACTGTACAGCTCATCAGATAAGGAACTGAAAGCACAACTGCAGGTTGTCAAAATTTTTTTAGATGATATAAGAATGTCATCTGGTATTGATAAATGTGCAAAAGCAACCTTTAAAGCAGGAAAACTGCAGCACCAAGAAAACATCAGTTTGAGACAAGAATGTGAACTTGAGCAAGAGGGAGTGTATAAATATTTGGGAATTGATGAAGGATCAACAATAAAACATGAACAAATGCAAATAAAACTTAGTAAGAAGTACTTCAGAAGACTTAAATTAATCCTGAAAACAGCTTTGACATCTAGGAACAAAATCCAAGCTATAAACCAACTTGCTCTTCTTGTCCTTACAGTTTTGGAGTGATTGACTGGCCCCATAACATGCTGGATAGATTAGATAGGAAAATAAGAAGGATGCTTCATGCTCACCAAATGATTTATAAAAATCAGTGCATACCATGATTATATATTCCCCATTCTAAAGGAGGGATGGGTTTCCTTGAAACTGACTACATGTACTGATCTGCAATCATGGGATTCCACACACATCTGCTGACCTTACAGGACCTAAACGTAGTGACAGTTTTGAAACATGAGGAAAATAAATCTAAGATGACTTCCCTGCTTAGGCTAGCTGAAGCATATCAGCGTCAAACAGGAATGAAAATCAAACCACAAGTGGATAAAAACCAGGTAGCAACTGAATGTGCTAAGAAAACAAAAGAAAGAATATAAAGTGAAGGACCAGATGAGAAGGCAAGAAATGTGGAAAAAGCATAAATACAGTTGCAAGTATAGAAAACTTTTGGAAGAACCTCATGTTGATCAGGAGCAAACACGGGAATGGTTAAGGAGAGGTGAACTAAAACCAAGAGATGAAAGGTTAATATTGGTGGCAGAAGATAGTGGGCTACATACACTTTGGTTTACAAAGTCCATTGAATATGTGGGAGAAAAAGACAAATGTAGGTTTTGTAATACAGAATTGTAAACAGTTGCACACCTCATTGCTGGTTGCAACCTACTAATGGCAGAAGGACTATATACTAAAAGGCATAATAATGTGGCGAAACTGTTGCACAGGGTATTGTGCAAACATTATGGTATTGAAGTGGCTGAAAGACACTGGAAACATGAGCCACAGAGCATCATAGAAAATGAAGAATTCTACATCACATGGGATCATCCATTGCCAACAGTTCAAAAGACAGATGATAGAAAACCAGATATAGTGGTCGATGAAAAGAAGACAAAAGTATCATTGAAATCACCACACCCAGTGACTACAGTGTCCTGCATACAGAGAGACACAAAGTCATAAAATATCAGGATTTGCAAGCAGAAACTACAGCAATGTGGAAGAAAGATACCCAAATAGTTCCAATAGTAGTAGGAGCAATGGGTCTTACAAAAAAGAGTCTACAATCATATTTAGATATGCTACCAATACATGTAACTCAGTACAAATTGCAGGAGGAGTCATTACTGGGCACATTGTGGGTGCCGCGAATAGAACTTTTAGCTGACATCAAAGAGTGAAACAATACTAATTTCATGAACTTCAATCGTACTTAGGAATGGGGTCCATTCCCATTACTGTATTAGAAACCCAAACGATTTGGAGAAATTAAAAAAGGATTTCGAGCAAGTGTATGACTTATTAGCTATACTGGGTAAATTCTCACAGTATATGTCTAATGTTCTGAAGACCAATTTGGTCTCTGTGATTATGTCCCAAGTGAGAAGACTCAGAACAGGTACGATTTTCTGTTGAAAGATAACATCAAGTACATGGTGGCTCTGGGTTGTCATGTTCTTTGCAGATCTCAATGGGTTTATCTTATTACATGACATTTTCTAAAACAGATACATTTTCAGAACATAAATCCAGACTAAGGAGGGCAAGCATTAAATATATTCATCTTACCACAATTTTTATACAATGGTCAGTCTTTATCATTCTACTGAGGTTAGATATGAGGAAGCTTGATAAGCAAGTTTACAAATTCCACAGGCTAGGAAAGCAGACACAGATGACAAGTGAGGTCAAGAGTTTAACAAATGTGGAGTTGTGGGGTTCCAAATTTTATGCAGTACTTTCACAAGATTCAACTGAAGATGTATTATCTTTGTCCAGCACAGCCCTACATGTCTTTGGGGGAGTACATATTAATTAAGAGAAAAGAAGATTTACAAAATTTGGATCCCTTTGTCAGCTGGGACAACTTGAGGGAACCAGTGAAAAGCAAGAGACACACTTGTTGTTTGGAACTAGATGGGGAACATAAGAGGCCTGATGGAGAAAGGGTATAGCCTGATAAATAAGGAGTAGCAGGTGCTGAAGATGTCAGTGATGCTTATTGGCTAAGAGATGCACAAGGCACAGAATGTTGTGTGGTTAATGTCCAGAACAAGTGGCTGGACCACTGAATCTAGAAAAGCTTCTTGGATTAGGAATAGCTTAAGATGAAGAGCATATAGGGTTTCTTAAAGAGTTAAAGAAATCATTTAAGGGGAAGGGTAGGCAGAAATGGTCAGTGATGCTGGGGTATCCACTGTAAATTCAGTGGTGGAACCAAGTGTGTCATATTTTGAAGTCTGTTACCAGATGAACAAGATTGCATATATTCACCTGGAAGTATTTGCATAAGTATTTGTATATTTCATAATTGTGACTTTTAGAACTGTGTTGAAGATACATCGTCAATGTTAGGTTACTTAAATAGTTTTTATTTTACTGATTTCAGTTGTTTTATTTTGTTTTTGCAGGCCATTTTTCTGCATAAATTTTGAACATGTAAAAAAAATTATTTCAGCTACTTGCCCTTCAGAGTTATATAATTATTATAACATCGGTAGTTTACTCCCAGATTCATTTACTTCAAATAATTATACTTCTTCACCTACTTCACCTGCATTCTTTTAAGCCATGTATATTTAAAAATAAAAAAAGTTCCCTCTCCCCTGATCTGCGAAACAGAGGAATAAAGACCTAGCTACAATACCAGACAACTCAAGTTCGAATAGTGACCTGAACGATAAAAGAATGAAATGGGGGAGGGGTCAGTGAGTGACTAATGCCACTTGCCCACACTAGGGGGAGAGATTGGTAGTTGTAGTTTGTCATTTACCACAACTCAGGTAGAGGTTTGCAGGCTCCAAACAGGGTGGCATAGACCAGTGATGTTACCTTGGCCCGGCCAATTCAGTGCTGATAGCACTCTGCAGAACATATGTGGTAGAATGCACACACTCAGGGAAGCAATAGCAGGTTCTTCCAAAAGACACTATTACCTTCATTAGTGACCAGGAGATGTAGAGGAGGCTATAACTAGAAGAGCTATGATAGCTGCCAAAGGTATGAACATGTGACTGGCTCTTGCCTCTTTTGAAATGAATGGAACAAAGAATGGCTCTTGCCTTTCAAGGAACCAAATGGCCAACAGATCACAGGGCAGTGAATTTGTAGGCAGTAGGAAACAAATTAAAATATTTCTTCTACTCCTTTATAAATTTCATGGTCTTTCTTCTCATCTTTTAAAGCTCAGCTGTCCATTAACTGGTATCCTGCCACAGTATAGCTTTTACAAGGAAACCCACTCTTGAATGTCTGTATTTCTTCTTTCTTTTATAGCTTACTTTCTATCATCATCCTTCTTTGTCCATCCTCCACATTCCATTTTTTTGTTTGCTATAGCTTTGTGCCACATTTCCTACTATTCTAAATCTTCTGACGTTATTCGTCTGTTTCACAATTTCCTTTTTTTCACCAAATTCTTTTATTTCTTACTAATGTTTATTATTACATTCCAATAGTTTGCAAAATTCTTTATATTCTTCTTGTATCCATTTAGTAAATTCTCCTTTTACATTTCCCCTAAACAAAACATACATATGGAAAAATAACTATCAAAACTAATTCCCCCCATGCCTTTATTGCTGTACAATATACCCTTTCTTATGAAATTTAGTCTGAACCCCAAACTGCTTTAAAAATTCCATAATTTTCTTTTCTAAGACTTTAAACAACAAATACATGCCAGCAATATAATTACCAATGTCAGTCAAAACAGTTTTAACTATATATACTTTCTGCTAAAAGACATCTTACAATTAACTCATAAAACTAAAGCTTTCATGTTTGCTGATAATGGTTCTGCACTGTTCCTTTGCTTCCAAATTTGAAACCTTGTATTTCAACAATCATTTCTGAAACTTTTATGTTGAATATTTTTCTCTCTTCATAGCCTCCTCTTTTTTTTTTTAAACATTTATATCACATCTACCACATTCTTCTTCAGGTACCAGTACCACTTCTCAGATTTTCCCTCCCGTTTGCTACTGGCACCAAGAAATTTGCATATGATAACTTACGATACTTCACATTCTCTGTACAAGTCCCATCTTAAGTTTAACCTTTGCTAACTTCTGCACAAAGCAATTCAAGGACAAACTTTTGTACCAATTATTAATTTAGAGTCCCTTCCTACAAACCCATAGGGGTTCCTATTACATAAGCGAATGTAGAAATAGCGAACACTCATTTGTCGAACCCAAATGCATGAAACCAAGAATATTGAAGGAACGGATCAGAAAAATATTTTGCAAGGGAAAAAATTCACTGGGCCGTTCTCTGGACTTTGCTGTTTTCTTCACTGTGGTGCGATCTCAGAGTTGGTATATTTAAGGTGGAGGGCGTGTGGGACGTTACGTTGCCTGTATATTTTTTTTTTTGCGATCAGCAAATTTTTTACCTGGAAAAAATTTCCTGATCCATTCCTCTGAAATTCTGTGGTTTCATCTATTTGGGTTCGATAATAGATTGTTCGCTATTTCTAGCATGCCCACTGGTCTATTTTTCCTTTATCTACTACATTGCTTTATGACATGCTCTAAACTAGGTCAGCTTTTTAATTCTTTATGCTCTCCTCTATTAAATGCTGTTTCCAAATCTGCAGTCACTATCACTCCTTTCCCTCTGCACACTGCTGTTCTCCAGTTTCTTTCACACACTATAAAATTCTTGTGTCTGAGTTTTTCTCTATTTTTTCAACGTAAATAAATTACTCATAGTTTTACACAACCATGTATGAACTGTTCTTGTGAAAATGTTATAATCTGTGCTACTGATCTCCAGTTTTTAACATTTCTTGTAACACCCTTTTTTGTACTAAGCACATTATGTGCACTCATTTATTCTTCCTTCTCCTGCTTCAATTATTCATTTACCAGATTATACAAGATTTATACCTATTCTTTACTTAATGTCTATAAATATATCATAGTGACTGCTAAACGCTAGGAGTCTTAGCATGAAACTGCACTCACTGGAAGCAGTCCTCAACTTGGAAGACGCTGACATTTGTATCGTCATAGAGACCTGGTTCAAGGCAGTGGAGAGCACCTCAGCCACACCGGGCTACACCTCCTACCATACGTTCAGATAATGAACGGAAGGCATGAAAACTAAAGGTGGCGGTGTATCAACATTCATTAAAGATAAAAAACACCTTCAGATTGTTTAAATAGTATGATTCCCTGGACATACTTCAGGTGTAACTAACTGTTGGTAGGCACCTATTCGAGTCATTGCCAGCTAAAGGACCCCCCTCCACGAATCAAGACACCCACTCTACCTACTTGGATCTACTGCAATCCATCAAGATACATACGAACACCATGGTTCTGGGTGATTTTAATTACCCATCCATCGTGCTCAAACTTACCTGCCCAGAGGTTCCTCAAGTTCATTGACTCCAATGGCCTGTACCAGCTGGTGGACATCCCAAGGGGTGCCAACATCTTCGATCTGGTGCTTACCAATATGGGGGACTGCTGTACCACACCCATTGTGAGGATCTCCCTTGTCAGATCTGACCACAAATCAGTGTGATTCAAAGCTACTATAACACTGGACTCTACCCCCAGCAGCAACTACACTAAAAAAAAACTTCTCCAAAGTAGAGTATATCCTTCTAAGTGATGACATAAATAGCTCCGCCCTCAGATGTAACTGGCAACTATGCAGAGTCCTACAGTGATGCTTTTTGAACTAATTATATAAATCAATTTCATTTGTCTTTTTACATTTAAAATATGTGGTCCTTTGACTTCAAAAATAATTTAATTCTAAAATTTCTCTAAATATTTTATACCTTTTTGTCTGTTATCTTATGCTACAATTAACATCTCAAATGTGCAGTCACCTTCTTAACATCCACTAGTATATACAAACTATATACTCCATGTACAATTAAGAAATGTATATTTTCACATGCAACATACATAACTCTTCCATCCAAATATATGTCTCACAATAACACTTTTATATTACCACTTAAACTACCTCTCAGGAAGAATACATTTCAAAAAGAAAGAGAGAGAAAAAAATATTCTCTTCCTAAATCCTTCTTTTCTCTTTTCTTGTATTTTATATATCTAGAATCTTGAATAAAAAAAATATGTCCATATAAAACTGGCTCTTCTGTTTTTTTCCTTGTTTAATACCATACACATCATCATCCTACCGTACCCATTTCTACTGCTCTCTTTTTTATTCCTTTTCCTTTCACTAATCCTTTGCTGTATTGCATTTTATTCTCTTGTCTGTCATTATACACCTCTGCTCTGCAGATTTCTGAAAAACTCTGTAGTGGTTTAAAGCTATTTGCATCTCTACCTGCTCATTTTTATCATCATTTCTTATTAAGTGGTGTTTCTCCTACTCCTCTCTGCTTTTTGTGTTTAATTTCCTGTTAATTGTTGCCACTTTCAAGTAAAACCAGCCTTTTCTTACTTCATAAATGCCCCTGTATATGACAGTCCTGCCAAGTCTCTCATCTGTAAACCTATTACTCATCAACTAGTACTGCCAAACATGTACAGCTCTAAACATATCTGAATCTTCTTTTTCTACCTGAAACTGCAGACAAAATATTCCAGTTACTAGCATGCCTAAACTCTTTAGAGGGTATTCAGAGAAGATCAGCAAACTGCATTAAATAGACTGCACTAGCATGCAAAACAGTGCAGTGTGCAGTACATGCAAGGGACCCCATAATGACATGCAAATTAGTGCTAGCATGTTAAGAGCTATTGTGTATCAAAATGACAAAAACATGATGTTGCAATTCAAAATTATAGATACCACAATCAGCCGTGATAATTTTTTTTTTTTTGCACAATAACTTTGTCAGTGAATGGAGATATCACTTGCTCAGTAATCCTAGGAATAATTATATTAGCCACTCAGAATGTGTTTGTCATAGCTTTGGACGCTTGTGCTATCTTGCACACCTACACCCTCTTCATCACAACAGAATCTGTCAGTGCCTGATATACCAGGAGAAGCCTGCTGATCACCTCTAAAACTGGTACACAACTGACTACCATCAACTAGACAGAGATATCATAGAGGGTTATTCATCAACTGGTGCGATCCTCACATGGGATCAAGGGGGATAAGTGAATACCTAACCTACTTGCCATGACCATGGCACTAACCATTCTTCCTATAGGATTTTCTAGGATCCAATTGAAGAAATACCAAGAGTTTCACAGGCCTCAGTCTTGAGAATCCTGCATTCATTCTTAAATGTGATGCTGATACATATGGAGGAGCAGACATGATTCCCATGGACCGTAGACCATCAAAGTCACATCTGGTACACTTGGTGTCTAGTATATCAACATGCGGGATAATATACTATGTATCTGCGCACTATTCAGGCAATTCTCTTGAGTTCCACATCTGGCACATGTGCAAGATGTACCAGTCAGTATTTAGTGTGGGGGAACTTTCCATAGGGTCATCTAGGGAACACAGTTACCAACTCAAGAGCCAACGGACATTCCAGTAGCATGACAACTCACAGACTCCTCATAACGGTGTTTACTGTCATGTGTTACTGATAATGTCACATATGTCTTGGAGCTATGGCCAATGATACCCATTTGCAACTCCTAGACTGAGGCAAAGAGGGCATACACCACCACACTGGCAGATATATGGAATATTGACAAACATGTTTGGAGTCCTGATGTCTCACTTGCACTGCCTGAATACATTTTGTGGTGCACTGCAGTAGATTTTTAAGATATGCAACAAGATTTTTAAGATGTGTGCCATGCTACACAACATGGTGCTATGTAAACAGTTTCAGCAAGGGTAGATCATACATTTGTCTGACACTGGTATAACTAGCAATAGAGGAGAAGCCAGTTAAGGAGTCAGAGGAAAATGCAGCTGCAGCAGTTTCCCATGTGAGGCAAGGGCAGACACAATATATAGTAGCACTGGTAAAGCAGTGACATCTAGGTCATAACTATGGGCCATGACAGCACAAAAGAACAAAACCGAGGAGTGCATTTATAAACCTAGGTTATTTACCACTGTTCACAGACTGCCAAACTATGCATTAGACATTATCTAGCCCTCACAAACCAGAAGTGGACAGGCTTGGGTTGTCATCATTAATACAGGTGACAGATGCAGAGTGTTATGAGAAGACAGTATCAGCAAACACAGAGCCGTCATAGGCAAAACCTGTGGCAAGCCTGCACATGGCTAGAGTATTGTGAGGTGCCATGGAATCATATCCTCAAGTAATTCTTTGAATCTTCCAGAAGTGGAGTGATAAACAGATAAAGCAGCTGTCCTTGCGGAGCCAGCTGTGGAGACACATCCTTGAGGAAAGGCCACAATATGTGGGCTCTATATATAGGACTGTGGCTGTGTTTTCCTGCTGTGTTATCATGATATGTAGCTGCCTGTTAATACAGCCTGTCTGACCAGGAATATATGTCATTCAACAGGACATCTACTAGGGTGTGAGCCACACTGGAAAACTAAAACCTTGAGTCCAATGTGTGGAGTAAGCCTCCAATGGAGCTGGACAAATGTCATGCATTTCCATGGGACCTTCCACATCAATGAGTAGAGGCAATAACAGAGCCCACTGAACAAATAATAGTTGTGTAAGAACCTACCACAACAGTAGATGCTCGAACAGATCATTGTTGCAGTATATGCTAACCTATGGGATGTATTTTGCCAGCATTATGATGTTTGGCCAGTACACCAAATCTCTGGCACTCCTTCCTCTTGCATCCGACCTTGGACTCAGGCACTTGAGCTGCATACTGGTACACAAGACATGTACAGGTGCCAAAATCCTCAGAGCTTTCTTGCCCCAAGACTTTACTGAAGAAAAGTACAAAGAAGATGGACTCTGGAAATACAGGGAAAATGTGAGAATGGTGAGCAAATGGGGGTTTACCTCAGTCAAGAGTGGCCAGCAAATTAATTACAAGAAGCCAAAAAAACTATACTACTATCAGAAACATTGGAAATCGCTTTTAGAAATCCTAGGACAAAACTGATTTATGAACAAGGGACTTCACCATCAATATTACTTTACATAATTAAGGGAAACTAAAGACAATTAGTATAGAAAAGTGTATACCCACAATAACAGTGTACAGGTCATGGCAAACACATATAAGATGAACATTAAGGTGACATCAGTGTATATATTTTACATAGTTAGTACAAGACAGAATGATTAGTTAGGAAGACTAGAATATCTGGTTGCAATGTTTTAATGTCACATTTTCAATACGTTGTATACTATCTTTATGTAAATGTCTGTTTTACAGCTCATTAAGAGCAGCTTGATTATTAGACAATTCTGTATAATTGTTACCCTAACATTGATGATTTATATTATGTATATCGTATTCGGACGACTGAAACTTGATATTCCAAGTACCTTGTAGGTATATTTTCTGTGTCCTACCTTGTAGGTATATTTTCTGTGTCATTCTTTTCTTGTATTTAAATATAAGAGAAATGTAATAAAAATTATATTTGAAAAAATAAATAAATAAAAAAAGAGTGAAGGGAAAAAAGGGGCCATGGGCAGGTATATAAACTGCAACAGTAATCTATTTAAACATCTACTGTTATGGTTGGTTCATACATAACTGTACTACTTTCATTATTAAATCACTGTTAACAGTAATGCTGACCTAAGGGAAGATTCCCAATGCTTTTTACATAGAATGGGGAGGAGGAAAGTGGCAATGAAGTAGAATCCAGCAAACTATACAGTTCTTGTAAATCCAGTTCTAGCCCAGGAAAAAGAATCACTTTTGTAATGTTGTCTAAATTATGAATGGAGGTCAAAGTAGCTGCTTTTAAAATAAATCTGATCGAGGTTTTTGAAAATGGATTATGAAGATTACAAAGTTCTCACAGAATGAGCTTTGATGTTACCCAATAGTGATTTACCATGAAAAGAATAGCAGAAGGAGATGACAAGGGAAAGCCAGTTGGAAACATTTTTTTTGGAAACAGGAAGCCTTTGCTTTTTACCAAAGGAAATGAAAAGTCCAGATTTTCTGAATTCCTTTGTCTTGTACAAATAAAATCTCAATTGTCTAAATATCAAACAAGTGTAGAATCTTTTTACATTTGTTTTGAGGGTTAGGAAAAAAAATTCATGAAGGTGAATAGATTCAGAGACAATTATGTCACTAATTCATAGAGCAAGACTCGATTAGTCCTAATGGAAACTATCTCTGTGAAAAACCAAAAAAGGAGGGCCAAATATGAAGGCCTGCAGCTCCAAAACTGTTTTCAGTGTTAAGAGCAACTAAGAGAACAGTTTGTCATGTATTAAACTTTACAGAAGCTTGAACCAGCTGGCTCAAAAAGTGGTAAAGTCAATTTCTCCAACACAAAACTTCAGTCCCAAGGAGAAAGAATGGGCTTTCTGGGAGGGCTGATATGCAGAATACCTTTTAGGAATTGCTGGACCTCAAAATGTGAAAAAGTGGTGGGTCCAAAGAAAGACAGGCTGAGATGGCTGACAAATGCGCCTTAACTTAGATGCATGTCACCCCTAAAATAAGCAGCTCATACAGGTAATGGAGGAAAAAGGCATCTCTGCTTGATAATGAACCAATTCTCTGTTATAGCACCAAATAGAAAACCACTTATTTATATACGCACCATTTTCTGGAAGCACGTTTTCTAGCCTCCTCCACTACCCAGTATCACTTCCTCAGATAACAGGTGCCTAAATGATATTATGCATCTATTTTCCAAACCATAAGGTTGAGAGTCTTCAGGTTGAGGTGAATGAGGGAGACCTCCTGTTGTGTGAGCAAGTACATCCTGTGCGATAATTATTGGTAATTAACCTTGGTCAGCTGAAGGCAAAAGAAGAATTCAGTGTTGTCTGGGTCAAAAGGGGGGGGAGGGGTGTCAACCAAAATATTTTGGGGATTGCCTTATGAATCCTTAGAACTTTTTGTATAAAGTTAAAGGGGGAGGCATACAGAAATTTCCTTTTCCAAATGAAAGAGAAGGCATCTGTTGCACAAGCTTTCTTGCAAGGGTCATGTTGCAAATGAGCTTGATCCGATGTTTCAGACTGGAAGCGAACAAACCTATTTTGTGGCATACCCCACTGATGGGCAATCTAAAAGAAGACCTCACTGTTCCACATCCATTTGTGGGGTCTGTACTAGATCTGCTAAGCAGTTCGGGTCCGATGGAATGTACACTGCTTGTAGAAAAAAGGCTGCGGTGAATAGCAAAGTCTCTAGCCATCGTTGCAAGTTTGCAAAGGCAGCAATACTTTGTGTTCCTTGTTTGCTGAAGTACACATAACAGCTGTGTTGTCTGTTAGATCCCAAAGACTTCCTGGAGACCAGAGGTAATGCCACAATCAATTCTTTCATCTCTGATATTTGTGGGTGTATCCTTTTATGACCAAATTCACTGTACTTTGAAACATCTTTAGCAAGGCACCAGGCTGTAGCTGATGCATCTTTTGAGAATCTCTGAAGGGAAAGAGGAATTTGAAATAAAACTTTGAGATTCAAATTTATCCAAATGACCTAACACTGAAACTCCTTCTTCACGAGTGGCAAGGAAGGTATGAGGCAGAAAAGAGGATGTCAGCAGTGAATCCATATGGAATTTAGGTACCACTGGATTCCCCTCATGTGCAGCCTGCACAGTATCATTTAAATGGTGGAAGCCATACACCCCAAGGCTCTCAAAAATTCTCTTGCAGAAATCGGGGATAAGTTTGTCAAAGTGACAGCAGTCGTTTCAGAAAATAACCTTGTCTGGAGGCAGGAAAGACATCACTAGAGATTATTTAATATGGCAACCTAGGAACACCAAAGAATGAGAAGGAAGGAGGTTAGACTTGTTGAATTTAAATTCCGGAAGAAAATGACTATGAACCATAAGTCCTGAAAAATTATGTACCGAGAAGCGGCTTAAATAAGAAAATCATCCAGGTAAGGATAAGCTTGAATACTACATGCATTTTGGAAATACTCAGAGCAATGGAAAACCCAAAAGGCAAGGCACCAAACTGAAATAAAAATCAATTCAAAGGCAAAGATTCGGACACTTCCTCTGAAGAGCATGGACTGGAATGTGAAGAATGGCATCTTTGAGGTCCAGGGAAGTGGAAAAAAAAAAGCATTTGGGAAATGAGAGTCAACATTTTGAACTTTGGAAAGTTTAAGGACGTGTTCAGAACAGAGAGGTCTAGAACAGGTCTCCAGGTGCCTTCTTTCCATTCTTTACAAGCAGGACAAACCTGGTGTATGAGCCTCTTCCTCTGACTTAGGGGAACCGGTTCTATGACCCCTGCAGCAAATGGATACTGACTGGAGGAACCAAGGACTTACAAGATGGCTGAACATAGAGTAACAGCTTAATCTCAGCTCTCCTAGTGTGAAAACAAAACCTCAGAAAAGAAAGCCAGCGAATTTGTCTTTTTGGATGAATTTTAGTTACTGGCCAGTAAATGCAATGCTTGGGATGCAAGCAAAGAAGAAATGTAGAGAGCTTGAAAGAAAATCAATTACAAAAGGAGAGGAGAAAATACTGTCTGGGAAAAATCACGCAAGCTGTTCAGCAAAAAGCAGTTCAAGCTCCAGCTTTGTTGCAAGACATGACTTCTAGTAATCTAGATTAAAAAATAGTCAAATGTGCTCAGAGCTGATTAAATAAAGAAAACACTGTAGGAGTATATAAAGTCAAATAACAAAAGGCAAGAAAAAAATGTAAAAAGCTTTAAACAGATATTCAGATGAGCTGACAAAACTACAAAAATCAAAGGCTAAAATGAAGAAAAGGATGGCAGAGTATGAGACTGCTTAAGAAGAGATGTTTAAAAAAATGGCATAATTATAGGGCAGAACACACAGGGGAAACATGAGATTTTCTGCTGTACCACAGAAACTGGAAAGAACAGCCTGCACTAATTTCATGAAAGTACAAATAAGCAACTGGACTGGTATTCCACAGCAGGAGTTGTTAAATGAAAGGACACATGGTGTATATGCTCCAAACTTGGCCATGAGAAAGCAATCTAGATCTTTAATAGCAAAGATGCAATCTTGTCAGCATAAGGGGCTGATTCTGACAAAACTGTTGCAAAAAGACAAAGTAAAGTATTAAAAGTGGAGAGAGTAGAGTATTTGTGGAAAAGGATTACTCACTGTTCACCAGGCAGAAAATGAGTAAACGTATTCTACTAATAAGGGAATGTCGAGAAGCAGGTGTAAGGTTCAAACTGCTGTATCCAGCTATCTTCAAACTATTCTTTCCTGGAGAGGAAAAAAATCATTTTATGATGCAGAACATGCTAAGGAGGAAATACAAAAGTTTGTCCTACAAAAAGTGAACGGTTTTCCTTCTTTTCTCTTTCTCCTTGTTCAGTTTTAAGAGACGTACACACAGCAATGTAAAAAAAAAAAAAAAACTCTGTTCAAAAGGGTGTGATACATGAAAAAATGATGTACATTTTCTCATTCTTCCATAGGGGGAATGATTGTATTAAGGGCTCTTGCCTTTATCTAGTAACAAACTTTAAAAGAAAGCAAATAAATCAAAAAGAACATTAAATATAATAAAGATCTCTGGCAAATAAGTAAATAAATACTTGTAGAGGCAACACTGTACTTGTTCTCGTGTCTTCATGTAGACAATCCTATAAATAGCAATAAAAACAGAATACTTCTTTTAATGGCTAGGAGATGCTGTTTTCTGAAAGTACTGAAGTGTTTTCTCATTCTGGGAGAGCAATAAAGATAAGACAAAACCAAACAGCACTTAGTAGAAGCAGAGGCTGTACCATGAGTCTCAGCATGGATAACCTCCAACCCAAGTCTGTAAGAGTGGCTGTCAGTTTAGGACAATTGTTCCTGTTGGGAAAGTAAAAATTAAATATTTGAAGATGTACATAGTTTTGTGTGTTAATGCTAAATTAATAGGTTTTTGGCATGTATTGGGAGTGTATTTGTTTGAAAGCTTTCAATAAATAAAAAGTTTTGGATATGACGAGACACAACTGTATAAAACATCAACTTACCAAACATTAGTGTGCACCTGTAACACAAACGCTGGAACTAGATAATTAAGCTGCACAAATAAAAGGTGGGAAAAATAACTTGTTTTCATAATGACTCTTTCGATATTATCCTTAATTGTTAATGGTCTCAAATCTATACAAAAAAGAAAGAGTAGTGAATATACTAAAAATGTAGAGTGCAAATAGCTATGCTTCAGGAAACACATTTGGAAAGAGGTGAACATGTGAATTTGATAAATAATGTTTTTCAGGGTGGTTATTCAGCAAAATACCTAGGGCAAAGGAAGAGAGTAATACTTATATTAATTGCAAGAAGAGCTCCAGTAGTGAGAGAAGAGGATGCAAAATATAATTATGGTAGATATGTAGTACTATGGGCTACTGGCAAGGTAGGAGGATTACATTGGCATGTATTTATATTGCACCTAAAACTGCTATAAAAGAACTTAAGAAAATTCTGGGAGAAATAATCAGTTTTCAGCAGAGAATATTACTTATTGGCGGGGACTGGAATTTGTTTTGTATCAGGGAAGATGTATCTGGGAGGACCAGAAGGGAAAATATAAAAAGTAGGGCAGATTTTTGAAGAAATGTATGAAAATATCTGGCATGGAAGATGTGAATTCAGTAGTTGGAGTTTGGAGTGGATTTAATTATTATTCCCCAAGATATAAAAACTAGGCTAGTCTAGACAGAACTTACATTTCACGGGAATATTTGCATTTAAGTCACAGTTTTGATATGCATCCAATAACTATTTCAGATCATGTGCCAATAATAGCTAAAATAAAAATGCAGGGTAATGAAATAAAAACGAGACACTGGCACTTTCCCACACATCTGTTGAAAAGAGGAATTTAAGGAATGGATAGTGGAAATTATTCAGAAGTTATTAGAGAAGACACATTTCTTCTGAATATATAGCTAGGGAGTGGGATAAAATTAAAGTGGAAATTAAAAATTGGGTGGAAATAGAAAGCCAGAGATGGTTAAGAAGCAAATGGAATTATTTAGCTGGTCTGACAAATATTAACGTATTGCAGAATAGGGGGATTCTCACAAAACAAGAAGAGGAGCAATTGCAGAATACTAAGCAGAAAGTAAAGGATTACCTTGATAACATGCATGAGTTTAGAAAGACTGCTGTTAAGCAACTGTTTTTTGATAATACCCGGGCACAAAAATCTTTTAGTGCAAAGACTCAAGCAAAAGTAAGTAGAGTTATCAACAAGCTTCGGGAGCCTATAACAAGGAAGATAGCAATGCATCTTGTACAGATACTAGAAATATTTAAGTAATTTTATGAAAGTCTGTATAAAGCAGAGAAATATAGAGATCAAGAAAAGGTACAAATGGAAATGTTTATGGAAGAATGAAATATGCCAAGGTTAGAGGTAGATGAGGCGCAATTACTAATAGTTAGGAGGGGAGGATATGAGATAATAATGGTGATGTATAACCGATCGTCAGGAAAGTCCCTAAGAATAGATGGTATTCCTGTTTAAGTTTGGAAGCTAGGAGGGGTAAAAAATGGAATACCTAAAAGGTTTTAAAAGTATTTTAAGAGGATGAGAAGCACCAACTGGAACACCTAAAGTCGGTAAAGACTTATCAGATCCAGCTTCGTACAGTCCCATTTCAATCCTAAACCACTATTATAAAGTGTTTATGTCTATAATGGCTAAAAGAATGGCAAAGGTGATGCCAAAATGAATACACATGGATCAATGAAGTTTTGTGGATGGGAGACGAACAATATAGATTAAAAAGGATTCTGCAGTGGCAGCTAAGTATATGTGGGAAGAGATGAAACAAAAGATAATACAGAAACTGAAAAACGTAAAGATCTGTTATATGGATATGGACAGCAAGATACAAGTCCCTTTAGTTTTATACACAGGTCAGGCATACTTTTATCAATCAGAGGAGAAGCTGCAACAATTAAACAAGAGCTGAAGGACTTTATTTGGGAGAGGAAGGCCACAAGAGTCAAGTGAGGTAAGCAAATTCTTCCAAATGAGCAAGGTGGTTTGGGGCTACCTGATTTGAAGGGGGGTTTCAGAGCTACACATTTAAAGCTCCTATACATAGTACATGCAGAAACCTCTAATTCAAAATGGAAAGGGATGATGATGAAACAGGCGGGAAATCTGACGAAACAAGGACACTGGGATTTTGGCTGCAGATCCTTAAGGAGGACAATAACCATGCAGAATATTATATTCATAAAGTAGCAGAAAGGATTCAAAGAAATAATCCAACATGGGAATGGAGAAAGGAGAGTCTGCTGATAGGGATGACTGCAATTAGTGATACAGACAATAGGCAAGAGGGGGCTGGAATATAATGGAGAAAGTGGTAAAAGAAACCTGTTATTGGGAGCAAATAATTAGAGAGGGAAAGGTAATATAATGGGAAGAAGCAGATAATTTATTTGGACTGCAGGACAGAGATTGCCTTCTCTATCAAGGACTGATATCAAAGTATAGGCAAAGAGAAAGAAATAGGGGGATCCTAAGTGAAAAACCAGCACTGGTAGAGTTTTTAGTAGAATCTAGAACAGAAGCTGCTGTTAAAAAGGGAATTAGTATAGCATACAAAATACTGCATAACTGTAACAGTCAATCAGAGGAGGTTAGAAAGACTTGAGAAGAGAGAATGGATAGCAATTAACAAAGAAACATGTCTCCCAAATATGTAACAAAGCCTACAAGATTTAGGATCTTTGCTTGGAAGTGTTTACATTGGTATTTTTATATCCCAAGTAAACTCCAAATAATTTTTCCTCAGGTAGACAGCAAATGTTGGAGGTGCAATGGGAAAGAAAGAGGTAACTGGGAACATATTTTCTGGGAGTGCAAATATTAAAAGAACATTGATCATCCTTAAGGAAGCAGCATGTAAGAAAATACCACTGTTGGTGATGGGTCTTGATGCAGAGAAAGCATTTGATGGATTAAGATGGGATTTTAGGAGTAGTGCAAGGAAGCATTTGCATTCCCTAATAAAATTATAAGGTTGATTAGAAGATATATGAGGGATCAGAGATGAAAAATGAAGTGGGTGGGTTCCTCTCTGATGTTTGCTTAAGCAGAAGAACCAGGGCAAGGGTGTCCTCTTTCCCCTTTGTATTTGCATTATATTTAGAACCATTGGCAAAGAAAATAAGGGACTCTGAATTCAAGAATATAATTCATATGGCAGTCAAGAAAAGCTGAATATATTTGCAGATGATATTATTTTTATACTTGATAAAAAACAGACAATGACATTTTAGTGTTGTGGAATATGGGGAAGAAAGAGGTAAATGGGAACATATTTTTTGGGAGTGTAATGAGTTGGCAGACTTTAAAAATTCCCTGCCATCTAGTCAGTCAGAAATGCTGGTTGAGCAAATTGGTGTGCCTAAGGAAATGATTGTTTGAGCTGTGATACAGAATAGCCTAAACATAGCAAGGCCTTGCCAAGATTACTTCTGGTGGCTGCCAAAAAAGCAATAAGTGGAAAATGGATACCAAAGTCTAAACTAACCATACTAGATGCAGTGATTACAGCAGCATAGAAAAAAAAATCTGGGAGTGGGACCTTTAGAAAAGAGTAGAAGGAAATTACAGAGAAAAGAAATTGGAAATGTGGGAACAATACATGCAGAATAATGTTATGGGGAAAGAATGAGGTTTAGGAGAAGGCAGGAATAAAATAAGCTATGTACAGTAAAAACTCTTGGTTAACTGGGACCCATGGGGATTGGTAGATGCCAGATAACTGTGATTTCTGGTTGCTTGAGAGTTACTATTAAAAACAGGTCTGACTAATACAGTGCCTTATACTATTTGTTTGGTTTGACTTGTTCTCAGGCTGGAGAGAGAGGGAATTTATTCCCATCTTCCTTTTTAAAACTCAAACTCTAAAAATGTAAGTTATATTTCTGTGGGGGGGAAACAAAGTGAACACATGAAAATTGTACAGTATTTCTTTGTTTTTTTTTTTTTTCTGGTTGCTTGAGTTCTGGTTAGCTGAGAGTTTACTGTAATGTTCAACTGACGATAACTGAATAGAAGATCATATGAGATGTGTAATGTTTGCAACTGAAAATGTGTAAGATGGTTATGCCATAAGTGAAAATTCAATAAAGATGTTTGTTGTTATAAAAAAAAAAAAAAAAAAGATTGGAGGAACCTTTTTAGAATCCTGTGCAACCTGAGTATCAGAAAAAAATCATGCATTTCACTGCCGATTTTGAGCTACTGCCAGAGAAACAGCATAAGGTTATGTTGTCAAATATAGGTGAAAGCATAGGAGAGCTTAGCATCTGCATTTGATAATTAACAGCATGAAAGGCTAATGTAACTGATCTACATACTTTTTCCCATATCTATTCATAGCTCAACTGCCTCGGTCATTGGAGAACAGTGGATGAAGGAAAACGTTTAGAGGGCTTGACAGCATCAGTGGAAATGACAGCAGGGTCAGAGGTTGGATTTTTGTACAAATATGTGCAAGAATCTGGAACTTTACAGTACTGGTTAGGTTTCCTAGGCACATGTGGCTATGACTCACGGGTTAATGAAACAGAAAGGTGCCGGCCAAAGCCTCAAGAACTTGGTACAGGGGAAGGCTTGGAAACATCCATATGCAAGATATTATAATATTTCATTTGATATTTACAGTTGCTTGCTTCACCAATTGAAAAATTGCTTCATTCCCTCAAAGAAGAGCTCTTCTTGAGAAGACTTGAAGGACATGGTGTCACAAGGCTCAGACTCGTATCCCAAAGGACACTGAATCTGAAGAATAATCCAATTTTTCAGTTTTTGGCTCTGATAAGGAACCTTCTTCTGAAGAGGTGTCACTTTTTCTTTAAGAGGATGTACAGGGTAAATGGAGATAGAGGGAAACTAAGGTGGTTTAAAGAGTTATGGGAGATTTAAATAATCCCTGAGAAAGTTCTTGCTATTTTTGTTCAGTCTCTTTCAACCCAGCAGTGGCTGGAGTAGAAATTTGCTTAAATGTCTCGATATTTTTCCTTCAGGTTTCCAAAAAAACCTACATTTGTAGAACCCAACCCCAGATGTACCTCCATCAGAGAAGCAGAGGCATCTTCACAAACTAAAATTTGAGGTATTCCATCTGGACCTTCTGAAATATCACCCACCGTGGTTATCCCTTTGAGGCCTCAGCAGTAGTCGGAGTAGGCAGATGAACATGCCATTAGAGCATTCCATGGCAGCTTCCAGCAGGATCATGGTAGAAGGAAGAGGCACAGAGATCAGTAGGTCCATGGGTTTTAAAACTGCATCAATGGGTACACATCAGACTCCAAATGCGCAGAGTGCATAGAGTGCAGCCTTTCTTTAATTTCTTCAACTGTGAGAGGACACCTGAAGTGGGATTACTGGCAGAAATGGTGTCTTCAGCTAAAGCTTTAACCTGCTCATTCTTCAAATTTCTGACAACTTGTACAATACCTAACATTATGTTCAGGCCCTAAGCAAGAGACACTGAGAACATATTCCATCTTTGTAGGAAATGTGCCAATCACAGAGCAATTTGCTTCTCTTTGATGACATTAACACACACACAAGATTCAAACTAGAAAAGAAAAAGAGCAACAGTCCCCAAGGGGATACTTTGCTTTCACTGGCAAATGCAATCTGTCTCCTTTTGAATAGTTTGACAAACTGAAGAAACAACAAAATCTTGTTTCCACACTGGTGGCAAGAAAGGTCTGAGAATTCTGACATCTACATTCCCCTTATGTAACAGCACACAACCTCCATACCTATGTCTAAATTTGCATTTACAGTCCATAAGAAAGGAATGTGGAGTTTTGGCATTCTAACTAGATGTGCAGCATCCTTGGCAGGATACATGCCATAGGTCAACATATACTGCAACCATGATCTAATAATAATGGACACCATTCACATCCATGTAAGCATTACAAGCCTGATGTGGAGGCAATATTGAATCCAGAAGTATCATCCATGACTATATCCACATCAGCCATTACAGCCAGGGATGGAGGCTACAATGGAACCAGCTGTGCAAAACAAGAGTGCTTACTTGCATGCACAACTATCACCTGCCATTGTCAAGCAGCTGTTGAGACTCACTAATGACTGCCTTTGTGAGCTCCCATACCCTGCAATTGTCACAGGTTATCATGGAGACCATCCAGCACACTAAGCACCCCTGAAATTTTCTGAGTAGCATCCATCTGTGCATGGATCACACCACTCTAAATTTGTTGGTTGATGCCTATAGTGATGTCGATATCAAATAATACCTATGCTTTAGGTCAATGAATAGCAGAAATGCACTCGAGTCTCAATTTCATGTGCATGCACCTTGGAAGTTCTGCATCCCTTGGATGTTGGCAGTGTGTCTACGACCTGTGAACCGTGTGTAGGATTGCACATGGGCAGGATACTACACACTGGCAATGCAGAAGGGCCATCGACAGCTTCTGTAGTCCCCACAGCTGTGGGGTTGGAGAATGTTTCCTCTACTGTTAGTATCGCTTGACAGTGACACTGTGTTCTCTAATTATGCCTTGTGTGTTTAATGTCCTCACAGTCGACCTCTAGAGATATAATGACCTCACACCTCATGTTCTGCTGAATTACTTCCCATTAAAAGCTGTGAAAGAACACAGATAAGCTAACCATGTCTAAGCTGGTACATGTGTGACCTCAACACTGCTATGTAGACTGTCAGTTGCATACTAGGACTATAACAGAGGCTACAAAAGTACAGTTGTGTGAAATCTTACCATAACAGTAGATGTCCTTCTCTTCACTGTTGCAATATTCATTGCAATAGGATCTTCTGCCAATAGTGAAGAGATGGGCAGACCATTATGGTAAGATTTTACACAACTGAACTAAGTGCTTCCATTTCACTGTTGCAGTATTCATTACAAAACTCTAGCTCTGGAAATTCTATCCAACTTGCAGTGCTTGGTAAATGTATGCATAGAAGTCCAAACAACTGCCTCAAGAATAGAGCTAGTATCGTGAAGAACTTCTCTAAAGCAAACTTCACACTACTCAAGACTGGTGTGGTATCAAATGCCTTCTATGAACACCTCCAGGACTGCATGGATCAGGCAATCCCAAATAAAACCAAGACTCTTTCCACAAAAAAGCTATTACATGATAGAACAAAATCCATAAAGGAAGTCACCTGATCATTATTAGTAAAAAATACGAGCACTCATAAAATCAACTAAGGCCAATTTTGAGAGAAAAATTGCCATGGATTCAAAGGACAATCATAAGGCCTTTTTCAGCTATGTTAGGAACCTGGGTGGAAACTCCCAGATATGCTCAGAATTAGTCCAAAATGATACAAAAATAAGCTTAACAAGTCTAGTCTGCAAAGCTATGGAGAGGATCATAATGGAGCTCATAAACAAAGATATAGGGGACTTGCAGACATTGGACCCGACAGTTTGGCATTGTCAAGGGAAGATCATGCCTTTTGAACTTGGTCGACTTCTTGAAACAGTCACCAAGGCCATTGATGAGGAAAGGCAGTCCATACAGCCTACCTTGACCTTGCATTTACACAATAACTTGGGTATTATAAAAATACATATATATATATATATATATATATACATATACAGATACATTTTTTATGTTGTTTATTTCAATGGTTTATACACTTCTAATGACCTAGATCTTTATATTGCATATGGGATTATGTTGTTTTTATCCATATGTTTTTTATACTTGGCTGCATTGTTATTTATAGTGCTCCCATAGTCCTGATGTTTAGCACTATGTGAGTCATACATACAGATATATATATATTTTATGATTTTATAATAATTAACAACTTATGATTTATATATATTTAATATATGATAAGTTTTGAATAAGTGTATACCATACTGATTCATACCATACTGATTCACAGATTTTACTTACTTAGTCAACATTAGCATTTTTGCACATATAATTGCACAGTTATAGGAAATATTTGATGTAAAGTTTTAGAATTTGTATTTTTAGATATGAACATATAAGAGTTTTGTTGTATTTACATTCCACTACAAATTCTTGTTGTTGCTTTAATAACTTTTTTAACTTCTTCATTTAGGTGCAAGTAGCAATCCTCATTCTTTCATTGTTTCTTTTAATTGAATGATTTTTTAAGTGCATGTTTTAATTGGATTAATTGAATTGATTGTTTTAGAAATGCTTGTATACATTTGAGTTGAAAGTTGTCAGTTGCAAGGATCTGAAGAAGCATGTCTTGGTATACGTGAAAGCGCTTATCTTTCTACATTAAATATTCTTATCCATTTATTGTGGTGGTCGGTTTCCAGTTTGTTTTCAGATCTTCTGCCAAGCGGCCCAACATCTGGCCAATATACCAAAGCCTTTAGGTTGCTTTAAGGTATGCCGTATGTCACACATATGCTCCTCATGTAGAATAGGACATAAAGGTGATGTCCGGATGTACCAACCTCAGAAATGAGAGCCCTGTAGGAATGCCAGTCCAAGGAGTAGAGAGATAATCAGTACATCCAGAAGAGAAATGGACCAAAAGTCAGAGGGAGGGAGTGAATACTGCAATAGTGAAGAGGGCATCGACCATTATGGTAAGATTTTACACAACTGAACTAAGTCCTTCCATTTCACTGTTGCAGTATTCATTACAATAGGGAAAGTTCCAAAGCTCAGGAAGGAGAGAGGGAGGAGGAAGAACTAGCAGAGCTCTCTAGGAAGTCATGGAGGATGGTCTCAACAAAACCAACTCTAGCTCTGGAAATTCTATCCAACTTGCAGTGCTTGGTAAATGTATGCATAGAAGTCCAAACAACTGCCTCAAGAATAGAGCTAGTATCCAAAAAGTACCAGAAGAAGCCATGAAAGGAATAACAAAAAGAAATGGTTTTAGAAATCTAAGAAGAAATAGTTTGCTTGGACACAGGATAAAAGGAAACAAAGAGCTGATCAGATTTATAAAAAGTCAGTCTTATCCAAACAGAATCCGAGTTGTCTATGCACATTCAACATAAGCAGGACCTTCTCAATAGCAGACTGCTGCGAAGGGAAAAAAGTGGGTAAATGAACAGACTGATTAAGGGACGACTCATTTACCACCTTGGCCATAAAAGAAGGATTAGTACAAAGTGACACCCTGTCCTTATGAGAAAAACAAAAAAGAACGACAAGCCATTAGGGCTGGAAGTTCAGACATCTGTCTGGCAAAAGTAAGGGCCAACAAAAGTACAGTCTTCCCACAGCAATGTTGCAAGGAAGCTGCAGCTACAGACTCAAAAGGAAACTGGGTCAATTCTTCCAAAACAAAATTAAGATCCCAGGGAGGAGGAACAGGCTTCCTGGGAGGCTTAATATGTAGTATGCCTTTAAAAAATTGTTTGGCTTTAAATCTATAAGCTAAAGGTAGTGACAAAGGCAGGCAAACAGAGATAGCACTAAGTGGGCCTTAAAAGAATAAGCCAACCCCACACTGAGCAATTCACACAGTTAAGAAAGAACCAAAAGAACAACCACAGAAAGTGGATCCAGGTTACGAGAAAGATGCCAAACAGAAAACCTCTTCCATTTGGAAAAGTAGGATTTTCCTAGTATTGGGTTTCTTGGTCTCCTGCAGAACCCTAAGCACGTCCTCAGGAAAAAAGGTGTCTATGTGGAATTCATATCCTGTTACCAACAGTGTCAGTTGAAGAATGGACAGGGGGAGATGGATGAGAGATCCCTCGTCTTGTGTGAGTAGGTTCACCCTGCGAGGTAACTTATGACTGGCCTTGGCTAAATGCAGAAGAGGTACCCAATGTATATCGACCAAAACAGAGTCACCAACAAAATTTTGGGAGCATCCTGTTGCACTTTGAACAGGACTTTTGGAATGAAAGGATGGAAGGTATAAAGAAACATCCACCTGCAAGAAAAAAACAGGGTGCCCACTTTCCAAACCAGAGGACCTGGGACTCTGGAACAAAACAGAAATAGTTATCTGTTCAGAGGGGAGGCAAAAAGATCTATTTGAGGAGTACCCCACTGGTGGACAATGTCCAGAAACGCATCCCTGTGATGCATCCATTCGTGGGATTGAGTGATGGACCTGCTCAAAGAATCTGCCACAATGTTTCGACCTGACTGAACGTAAACTGCCCAAAGAGATACTGGATAGCAACAGGGAAAGAAGATAAGACCTTGCCCCCCCCCCCGACTGTTTACATACCACATCACTGTGGTATCGTCTGTAAACACCGTGTGTGGTCCAGGGGAGAACAGAGGATGAAAAACCTGAAGAGCCAGCAGAACAACTCGCATTTCTTTCACATTGATCTGTTCTTCCAGTTGATGAAGTGCCCAGTCCTCCAGCACCTTTAGGGAGCCAAATGCTGCTCCCCATGCCATGTATGAAGCATTTGTTAACAGCTCCTGCAAGAGAAGTGGAGGATGAAAAGAAAGCGCTGGATTGAGAGTCAACTGCTGAATCCAGCAATGAAGTTCCTTCTTATGACAAGGCAGAAGAGAAACTACAAATTCAAGGGGAAGAGCATCTTGAAGTCAAACTGACTTCAGAAACCATTGAAACTTTCTCATGTGGAGTTTGGACAGAGGTAGCATAGAATTGTTCAGGCCATGAACCCCAAAGATCTCAGAAATTCTATGGCTGTTAGTGAAGCCAGAAAAAGAAGGGATTGAAAAAAGGAGATGCGAGTTAGGGCCTTGGGAGGAGGCAGGGATGCCAGCATAGGCACAGTCTGGATCCTGCACCCCAGAAAGACCTGATTCCGAGAAGGAGTCAGAAAGGACTTTTTGAAATTTACAGTGAACCCCAGGCTTTGCAGAAAAGAAACAGCAAAACAGAGATTTTGCAATAATGTCTCTGAAGAGGATGCCTGAACAGGTCGTCATCCAAGTAGGGAGACACCTGCATCCCCTGTAGACTGCAAAAAAACAATCACAGGAGTGAGGCATTTGGTGAATACCCTTGGGGCAGTAGAAAGGCCAAAGGACAAAGCAGAGAAGTGAAAACACCAGGAAGTAATAAACAAACGTAAAAAACTTTCTGAGAAGGGGATGAATTGGAATATGCAGATAAGTATCCTTGAGATCCAGAGATACCATATAAGCCTAGGGAAGGAAAATAGGAAACAAGTTCTGAAGGAACAACATTCAGAAATAAGGAACCTTAAGAAATGTATTTAGATGAGACCGAACTAAAATTGGTCTCCAAGTACCCTTTTCCTAGGTACTACGAACATTCTGTAATAAAACTCCCTCCCCCCTTGGGAAACTGGAACTTCTTCCAAAATTTTAGGAACACCCCCAGGCCCCTTGGAAATAATCAGCCACGGTTCCCCTTAAACATCCAAAGCGGATGTCTGCAAGGCCTTCAAGGACATGTCCAAGGTCAGATCCCCACTGGCCTCCAAACCGGTTGTGGCTGAAGAATCTAATGATGGAACTGGGCAAACCTTTGCACTTTTACACGCTTCGGGAGAGATGTCTTGCAGAGACTGTACAGCACAAGAATCCAGCCTATTTTTCTTGGCCTCCTCCCTCACTGCCAGCTGGCCCATGGAACAGATGTTCCTTCCATTGTGTCTTTAGCTAAGAGCTTAAGATGTTCATTCACCAGATATAACGCCAAAGAATAAAGCCTACCATGGAGGGTCTTGGGAACAAAGGCTTGACAGACTGAACAGGATGTACGGTCATGGGCAGCACAGAGGCACAAGTACTATTTGTGACAGTCTTTATGGGGAAAGAGTCTCCCACATTGGCATTTATCCTTCCTGGATGACCTGAAACCCTACAAGCAACAAAAAATAAGATAAGATACAATAAACCCCAATGGGGCACTTATCCGCAACAGCTTCATGACCCAGCAATGGAACAAGCATTCAGATGGATGATCAAGAGATAGCATTAGGGCTAACAGCAAAGAAGTTCTGAGGTCGGTACATCCAGATGTCACCTTTATGCCCTATGCTACATGAGGAGCATGTATGTGGCATACAGCAACCTAAAGGCTTTGGTATACTGCCAGGATGTCAGGCCACCCTTGGCATAGGATCTTATTGTTATGAATACTGCAACAGTGAAATGGACGGACATCACGTAAGTACCTACTAGTACAGGATGTGCCCACCTCTCTCCTGATGACCCTGGGTGAAACATAGGTATCATACTATCAGTACACTGTGCAGAAGGGCTTGAGAGCACTGGCTTGTAGTACTATGGCACACACCTCATCTGATGCATCCTCCACAAACACATAGGAATTCTCTTGGTGGGAGGTTGGCATAATGGTTAAGGTGTTTACCTTACAAACACAAGGTGCAGGGTTTGATTCTCATATGGGGGAATTGGCTTGGTTTAAAATGGCCCACAAGGGCAGTTAGCTTAGTAACAACCTATGAACTAATGCTGCAGGTTTTTGGAGGTCAAGCCCTTTTGTTCTTTGGTGCGAGTAAATCACATGATAAAGTCTGTGTACACAAAGCAGATAAGGTACCAGTGTGTTATCCAACTGACATTTAACACTACTAACTGAGGTCATACCTGACAAAACCTCTGGCATTCCTAACCAACCTTGCTCTCACATCCAAACCATTTGGAGTCAGTGTCCTGTCAGTATCACCTCAGTGTTACTAGAACTCCTCTGCCTCGGTGAAATGACAGTGTGTTGTGGGAGAGGTTATATCCTGAGACTTGTATGTTCCACGAAAGATCCCGTCAACCACTCTCTGTTGAACCAGCAGCACTGTGCCGTTGTGTCCACTAAATACATTTATCTTCTTACTCGGTTTCCTGTCATACCTGGTTTCTGAATGCTTTATCTCCAAGATATACCAGCAGGTGGTCTGCAAAAATGTTATCCACCTTTTGAATGAAAGCAAATTGGGACTATTATGTATGTGTGGTAGTAGGGAGTCTCAAATGGCTGGTGCAAGCTTATGGCAGGACATCTCTGTGCAGTTTACAATGATCATCTGTCTCCTGTTGTGTAAATTCTCAGTGCACTGCTACAGTTTCAGAACTAATACAGTTCTTGTACTACTTGGAGGACACTCGTGGATCAATGTTTGTATACAACACTGTCCATGTTTGACAACACCTACCACTCCAATGCCCCCACCACCCATGAAGCACACATTTCCTTGTGTAATGCTATTACACAACTGTTGTGACACAGTGCCAGACTGTTACATGTGGGAAGGTGGTCCACATACAGTGTGCCCTGCTGCAGGGCTTACAGCGGTCTCTGCACACAGAATGTACAGTTGCTTAAGTTCCATTTACCTTCAACTGCAGATGCTTGTAGAACATACTGCCTTACTGCCATATGGGTAGTAGTGCCCTGTTACCTTCCCTCTTAGAGTCTGTCAAAGCTCAGAACTACTACCACTGCCCGTCTGTGACAGTGAAGGTTCAATTACCTGGCAGAACCAGGACAACCCTTCACACTCACAGACCAGACCCTTTCAGTTTTCTAAGTTCCAAAATGAACAGCAGATGGAAACAACAAGTTTTGCGAACACCTACTATTCCAAATCAAATGCTAACCACACACAAAAACAGTGCTGATCCAAAACACAAGAGCAACTCCAATAACTATACACACCCAATAAAAGGGGGATAGTGGGAGGCTACTGCCAGTAAGGAAGTGTGTTCTATGAACATCTACTGCTTTGGGTAAGTGGAACTTACTGCAAGTGTACTACATTCAACAAACACACTGCCTTACTGGCATATCACTTAGAAAACCTCAACCATTTGTAAACATTTTGTAGTAACAGGTTTTCTAGACTCTATCACTTGCTGGACATCCTAATGAAACATGTGCCTAAATGGAATCAAGACTGAATCATCCAGGCTGTTGAATGAAGTTTATCCAAAGCAGGGTGCACCAACTGCTCCTGAGACAGAGAACAGATCCAGCATGTGAAAAAGTCTGTGGGAATTGCCCATGGCCAATCCCATTTACAGGGAGAACCAAGTGTGCTTGGACCAAAAGGGGGTTAACCACAATCATCTTTCACATCTCTCTGAACTTTCAGATGTACCTGTGAATCAGTGGAAATGCATACAGGTACATTCTCATACAAGGAAATGGGAATGCATCACGCCCTCAAGAATGGTTGCAAGGATATCAGGAACAGAATTTCGCCAGCTGCTTTGAAAGGAGGTGGACAGATTATATGAGGCATTCCCTACACCTGGATTAGATCCTACAGCACCACTGCTTTGAGCATCCACATGCGTGGGTCTGCCCAAGATATGATTAATCTGTCTGCCACAATGTACTGCTCTGGATGGTATGCAAGAAGCCTGAAGAGTCAGGGAATACTGCTCCCATGCTATCATGGCCAACTGGCACAGAGGATAAGACCTCGTACCCCCTTGTTTAAGGTAACACACCACTGTGGTGTTGTCCATAACCACTAAAAGAGAACCGGGAGTCCAAAGACGGTGAAGGACTTTCAAGGTTTTAATCACTGCCAACATCTCCTTGATACTGATGTGCTTCTGTCATTGAGCTCTCAAGTGGCTTTTACTTGCATCCCCAATGACACAGCTCCCCAAAGTCAGGTGAATCTGTCTGGACAGACTGTACTAGCACCACAAAGGGGAGAAAGGAAGCCCTGAACTGACACTCAACTGTTCTCTCCACCACTGTAACTGTGACACCATTGACTGAAGGTACTGGGTCCAACAATTTTGGACATGCCATTGAATTTTTCTCAAGGGATGATGGGCTAGTGTTTGTCAAGAAAATCACGGGTGTCATTAGTCCAAAAATGTTTAGGAATTCTCTCGCCAAAGTGACATTCCTACTGGAGAATTCCAGAAACACTATCTGGTACGGCAGGAACTTGCCTCTGGACAGAAAAGCCATTCTCTTGTTGGAGTTGATCAACCACCCCAGAATGGGTCTTTGTAAGGGTGTCAGACATGATTTTAGGAGAGTTAACTTGATCCCTAAATGGGAAAGTAAGGTTGAGACATTCTCTTGAGATTCCACACACCTGGATGCAGACTCTACACAGATCAGCAAGTTGTCCAAGTATGGAAGATGTGCATGCCCAGAGTCCAACTGTGGCTCAATACCAGAGCAAGGCATTTAGTAACACTCATGGTGTGGTGGATAGGCCAAAGAGCAACAAAGAAAAATGAGAGTCCAAACCAGACACAGCAAATCTCAGATATCTCTTGAAGCAATGGGGTTATGGTGATTTGCATCCTTCCAAGTCCAGGGACACCATGAAGCAGTTGTCTGGGAACAGAGGAAGCACTGTCTGCAAGGTGAACATGCTGAACTTGGGAACCTTGACAAACTTATTCAGAAAAAGAAAGGTCCAACACTGGTCTACACAGCTACTATTTTCTGAGAGCCAAGAAAATTCTGGAGTAGAAACCTTTCATTCTTTCCAAAGAAGGGACTGGAGAAAAGGAGGGAATAATAGAGTCTGGTCTGGGGGATGAGTGGGAACCCTTCTAAACAGAGGCAGGTGGTCTTTCCACTGCCGTCTGTAACCCCTGCCCACAATGTTTAGAACCCATTTGTCGGAAACCACTACCACACCCTGCACCATCCACAAACCAGATGCAGAGTCCCCAGTAGTCCCCAGGTCAGCCTCTCTGCAGAATGACAAAGATCATCTCATGGGAGGACACCTTGACGGACCCGGATTTGCTTCTGCTTCTCTGGTAGTGACGGAAGTAGACTTCTCATCAGGAAGTGACACCGAGGGATCCTTGAAACACCTAACAGGAGGTATGGCAGCTGGTCAGAACTTAGGTGGACTGGCAGCTAGACATGTAGAGTGGCGCACTGGAGCACATCCTTTTGTAACTGGAAGATTTGCACAGCTGCCCAGTCCTACCCATCAGATCTCATCCATAGTGTAAGCCACTGAGAGGACTGTCTTACGAGTGGGTGCCTTGCTGGGACTATTTGGCAGACATACCTTACTGCATTCCATCCCCCATCAAGATGCCCCCCTCCACTGTGCATCATTCACAAACCCCAGTACTCTCTGTCACCAGCTGTCCATCCCGTCTGTATCTTTCCACTCTGGTTCCTCGTTGTTTTGTTTCATCACTTACCTTTAATCTTTAGTTGGTGCACCTGCTGCCATCCTTATATCCCCTTCTACCTACATGAACCCTACTTCCCTCCCCTTCTGTAAACAAAGAGGCACCTATACCAGAAAAAAAAATATTACTCTCCTTCCACCTCTTGCTACACTTCCTTCCACACTGTCCTTAAGTGTATCCTTCTGCTTACTCTCTCCATTTTTTGACTGTCCTATCACCCCATTTCCTTCTCAGTTATAAAAAAAAAAAAAAATAGCTGGAACTTTGCTATGCAGCACTTGTATGGTATGTCAGCTGTACCCATGTTGCATACATGCAGTGCTTCATTATGGGGGCGGCAAGCAGGTTATCTGCATGCCAATGCCAACAAGCCACATGACCTATTTTGGCATGGTCTACACAACTGCACAGGGGCTGCTGTTTTCATGTTATTCATTACTGCCACACCATGTCCATGCCATGTCAGTGCTTATACACACTTAATTTTTGTTAGGCTGCATCACTCGATTTCGAGTATTCTACTTATCGCAGTGCAGTTGTACTATCATTCTTTGTGAAGACCATCCTTTGTCTTTTAGCCTCCTCTTCAAGAAAATGCAAAAGCTGTTTTTAGTTTCAAAAATGTCTCCTGATTTTTTTTCCATATATAAATTGTTCTTTCTTCAGTAAGCAGGATTCTCTGCAACATGTAGTTACACTATACATTTCACCCAGCTCTGGTAATTTAAAGATCAACAAATTCTTCCTTACTGCTCTATCTGTAGATCAAATTTCTTTCCTAACAAATGCAACAAGTGTAATTTCACTGACTCCTCACACCGTGACGACCTTCTGTTATCATATTTGTTTCTGCCTTATCATTAACTGCACCTGGGTACACAAAAACCTTGTTATACAATCCTCTCATGTTTTTACTTAAATTTCTACAGCCCTCACACCACAGTGTATCTGATGTGGTGGCTTCTAAAAAGAAATTCATCCAGCTTTAGCTCTATGACACAAGCATCCCCTTCATCCAGATCACCAAACAATATCTCCCCTTCCTCAAAACCATCGGCACATCGGCATTCACATCATCTACTTCATAGAAGCACCAGCCTCTACACGCTGCTGCTCCTCCACTACGTGTTTAACAATGTTTCCATTCACTTCTTATGAGCTGCTCGATAGTGCTCACTTACAGAAAAGAGAAAGGGAATTTCCCAAGAGTCCTGGTAAAATTACCCCTAGTAAGCGTGAAAACAATCCTGGGTCAGCTCTAAACACAGACCATACCCTAGTGGGATCGTCCTGATCTACAAAAATAAAACAGCAAATAAACATCTAGAATACCAATACAATGGATGACTTGAAGAATACTGTTTTATTTTTTAAGAAGTCCACATCAAATAACCAAATACAAAGACTAAGCAGTACTTAAATCCTGGAAAGAATACGGTCTGGACAGACAATAACCATTTAACCAGTTAGTTCCACTGGACACACAGTAACTTTTCAGGGGTGTCCCAGGAGCAATGTCTGGTTAAGTGAGTAGCTCAAGGTCACACAGCAGGCAAATAAAGGTTGAGGGAATCAAACCCTGTACTAAAGGAACTACAGCCCTCAGCCTTAACCCTCTGCGCCATCTGCTACACAGATCCAAATTTAGGTAACATCACGTGGTTACACACTACACTGGACAATTTTGAGAGACAATTACCAACAGAAATACAATACAGGGGGATGCAAAATTAACCTGAATCTTAAAATGCACAAATGGATGAGCTTAAATCGGGCACTGTACTTAGTATGTGTGCAACTAACTATAGGAAAGAAAAATACTACAGGAAGATGGGAACAGGGAAAAAATAACCTTTTAACTGTAACAGGAAAAGGGCACAAAATGTGATGAGCAGAAAAGTACAACCTTAAAAATAAGAGACAAATGAAACCTACTGAAATTATGAGGCCCTGGGCTGACTTTCAGACAGAAGGATTGTGCGCCAATTCCCATGAAATGCAAGACCATGGTTATGAGACAGAGCAGATTAGATACATTTTTGACACTGGATTGTGTGTAATAAAAATAATTTGTAACAAGACACACCAAACACAGAGTTCACTTTGGATATCGTTTATTTTAGTTTTAGACAAGTTTTTCATCCTTTCTTTTTTAGTAGTGATGTTCATTCTTTGATGTCTGTGCGCTGCTGATAGTCATTTCTTCTTTTCTACTGTACTAATAAGAAATGATGTTACAATTCTGAGACTGTAGCTTTACTCCGAAGCAAACATGAAGAATAGCTCTATAAAAGAAAGAACAAAACGGCATTAAAGTAAGCCCCTTGGCAGACGTGGGTTAGATAAGCATGCAGCCTTTTTGAAACTATAATGATTATGCTCCTTACATGACCAAGTCATTCTTAGAATGCATGCTTTCTACGTTCATAAAGAAAGATGACTTAAGAAGCATAGGAATCAAGCATTGGGCTACTGCCCTTATGCTCCCTTACCTATACTTGTCAAAAAACTTAAGGAGCAAGGATGCATGCATATGAAATGACTATATTGATATTTATTAATAGTTTTTTCTATACATCACTGTACGATAAGAATAACGCATGTTAATTGTAATGAGCTACAGTATATGACAGCTCTTTTTAGTTAAAATATAGCAGTTACAAAAAAAAGAAAAAAAGAAATGGGAATATTCTCCCCAGCAACGGTCACACAAACAAGTGCAGGGATCTGCAAACATGTTTGCTGAATCTGTACATGCAAAAGCAGTGTACAACAGTGCTGTTTTTCAGTTCGTTTTACCCACTTCAATACTGACATATACTGTTGTGTACAAGACAAACAAGTGATGTATGTACAATAGTACAGGGAAGAGCTACAAAAAAACAAAAAAAAACAAAGCAAAAGCATGTGGCTAAACAGAAGCCTATCCTTGTATCCCCTTACAAAGACTATACTCACTCACTGCCTAGTAACTCAGGCCAAACTAAAATCAAAGAGGTTAATCTGCTATGAGCACATTTCTTTACATGTTTAGGTGGGAGTTCAAAGTTGAAAATTAAGTAGCAGAAGCATTTATTTAAGAACGTGTCTGAAGAATTAATGCTGTTGGGAGGACTAGATGTTAGGTGGTCCTCTGCAAAGAAGGACCACATACTACAGGCTAAACTGTGGTGAACTACTGTTTTGTAGGGGAATACTGCTAACAGTGGTGTTGCTGTGTGTGCATATGCTGGTATGTGTCTATGCACACAAGTGCCAATAGCTAATCACATATTCAGACTGCTGAGCCTGCCCCACACAGGGGCCAGTGACTGACTATATTCAGTAGGCTAAAGGCACAGCAGAATTTTTTAGTTCAGACTGCCGTTTACAGTTCCTACTTCACATTCTGTTAATTTTGCTGCTACGGTGTTGGCAGCTGCCTTTTCAATTAAGTACTTTTCAGCATTTCAATGTTAATTTAACATTTACAAAGTTTAAGCCAGGGTTTAAATGTCTCTCTCACATGCTCAAATTGGTGCACAGGAATGTGAGTGCACATGAAGTAGTCCAGGTTTCCACAATTTTTGCCTCTTTGTAATCAGTGAGCCCCTAGCAGATGATAAAAGATGACAATTTCTAGCAACTACTTCCCTTCTTCTACACATCATATTACGAGTAAATGTAAGTACTGCATGGACTTCTGTTCTCCTTTTTAGCTAGCTAAGCAAATGTAGCCAAGCAGTATAGAGATCATTTCTAGTAGAAAGACAGAAAAAAATCCTTGTATTCTGTTTATTGTAGGCAGGCAGATACCATTAACTACAGAAACTCATGGGGGGGTAGAGGTCTACTGTGGTACATTACCAAAAAATATTCATCAGAAACCGCAGCATTTATAAAGTTGAACTTTGCAAACACGAGAAGTACAAATGTGTAATCCTTCAGATGAGATGCTTACAGAATCCCCATAAGCCTCAGCTGGCAGTAGCAGGTGAAGTAAAAGATCTCATGGCACTTATCGAAAAGAGAAGGGGTGGGTTTCCAGAAGCCTGGCCAAATTTCCCATAGTAGTAAAAATACCACCTCTGGTCTCCCCTAAAAGAAGATACTAGCCTAATGGGACTAACCTAGTTAAAGGATGGATCGATATACACAGACAGACAGATATATATATATATATATAGATAGATAGATAGATAAATTTAAGTGATAACAGTAGATGTTCTAATAGATCATGGTTGCATTGCAACCGTCCAGCTTCCAAAAGCTATGGGCACCTTCTATGCATTCCAACTTTCAGGAGCTCGAGCAGCATTCCATAAAAAAAGACAGGTACAGTGCGAAAAGCTTCAGAGCATTTATTTTTTCCCCCAGAAGACAGGCAAGAGCCTTGAAGAACAATGTTAGGAAACAAAGCAAACAGTAATTATACACAACACTGTGGTGGATAAATCCATACAACTGGTGATCCAAAAAAATACAAGCAAGAAAAGGGGGCTGTAGGGAGGGAAGACTACAATAATAGTAACCTATTAGAAAATCTACTGTTAGGGTAATTTTTACTTGTGCAACTGTACTATTTTCAAGCATGTATGATTGCTGCAGTAGCCTACATTATATGGGTAGATTACATTAGTTTAGGGAAGAAAAAGGGAGGAGGCCAATACACCAAGAAAGCCAGGAGTCCCTGGAGAAGGGTCCAGCAAAGCCTGCTCTGGAACTGGAAGAGGAATCCAGTTTGAAGTGCTTTGCAAAAGTGAGTACTGAAAAACATGTTACTGCATCTAGAAAACATTTGAGTCCACCCCTTTCCAGAAAGCCTCAAAAGTTCTCAAAGCCCTTGTGAAATGGGCTGTAACCCTGCATGGAAGTACATTTTTATGGCAAGTATAATAAAAGGCAACAGAGAGAGGGACAACCACTCTGAAATGGTCTGTTTTGAAACTGCTTGTCCCTTCCTTGTACATTAATATGAGACAAATAGCTGATTGGCTTTCCTGAAGGTTCAAGTTTTGTCCAAGTAGCATCCGAGCTACGTGTGGACATCTAGAGCGTGAGGGATTCTTTCTCCCTTGTTTTGGGGTTTTAGAAAGAAATCTGGGAGATAACTAGTCTCTCTTAAAATAAACTGGAGACCATTTTAAGCAAAAAAGTAAGATTGGTTATCAAAGAAACCCTGTCCTGCTCAAAACAAGGAAGGACTGACATACCATAAGAGCTTGTAACTCAAAACTCTTTCCTAGCAGATATCAGAGCAATGTATGAAATCTAAGTTAAAAATCTCAACATCTGGTTCAAATGGAGATTCAGTAAGCTTCTTCAGAACAAATTTCAGATCCCAAGGAAAAGCCACCCATTTCCAAGTTGGATAAGTATGCAACACCCCTATCAGAAAATATTTAACTTGAGCATCATTAGAAAGGAGGTGATCCTAAGTCAGGCCAGCAGAAATTGTTGACAAATGTACCCTGACAGAAAATTTCAAAAGGCCATTGGGCAGTAACTCACACATGTAACTAAGAGCCAGAAACAGATGGGCCTGAAGAGGATAATGGTTTTTCGACTGGATCAACTGCAAAATCTTTTCCACTTACCCATATATGATTTTCCAGTAGCAGGTTCCCTCACCTCTTAGTATTTGCTGTACATCCTCAGAAAAAAAAAGATGCCTAAAACTTATCAAAATTCTACCATCCAGGAAGAATTTCTATTTTGAGGTGTATCAAACTCCACATCTTGTGTCAGTAAATCCAGTCTGCAGGGAAGCTTGGACAAACAGAAAAGAAGGGGTAATGAGAAAGAATCTGTGTTTCAAGCCTGTTTGCAAGAAGTACTGGAGCAGAATTCCTTTAGTTGTCTGTTCAGAACTATCAAGCTGTTCCCCACAGATGGATAAATTCTTGGAAAATCCCACAATTACGTTTCCATTCATGAGGATCTTTCTTTCTCCTGCTGAGCTTGTCTGCATGAAGTTTTGCTCTGACAGTGTGTGTTAAGCCTGATGAGTCAAACAGAGCACAGTAGCTATCCACCAGGTTTTAGCAGCAAGTCTGCAATGGGGGTGAAGATCAGATAACTTTTAGTTATGTTCTTACCATAACCTTAGATGTTTGGGATCCATCTCGCCTACATTCTGTACTGATGGGCTCGGAGCCGATCCCTCGGCTCCGACTCGGCACGCTATGCTATAGAGCGAGGCCTCTTATTGGCTGAGCTATTTCTTATCCCAGGATGCACCACCACTAATCCCCCAGATCTTGTTTGTCCGCATTCATGCACACATGCACAACTTGTTTATATAACATTGTTAGATGTTTCAAGATGAAACAACAGGATTCGGACCTTCTGATATCCTCTGATCTCCAAGGAAGGGGGAAGGAGGGTGGGTTATTAGGAATGTAGAGGAGATGGATCCCAAACATCTAAAGTTATGGTAAGTACATAACTAAAAGATGTTATGTGATCCTATCTCGCCTACATTCTGTACTGATGGGACAGCGTCTCTAGCACCTAAATCCTGGGTGGCTCATTGGAAAACACTCCTGAGCACTGTGGAACCAAATGAAGCTCGTCCTCTAGATGCCACATCCAATTTGTAGTGGGAAATGAAAGTGTGCGGGGAAGACCATGTAGCCGCAGCACAAATGTCACTAATGGCAAGCTTAGAATGAAATGCTATCAAGTAGCCATAGCCCTTGTAGAATGAGCTTTGACAGAGGTGGTAAGCTCTTTGTTAGAATAAGAATAAGCTTGAGTAATACAGTCCCTGATCCATTTGGCAATAGTGACCTTTGTGACAGCTTTTCCCAATTTATTGTCTGCAAAGGATACAAACAACTGATCTGTTTTCCTTGTTTGTTTGGTCCTGTCTAAATAAAAACGCAACTGCCTGTGGACATCTAATGTGTGGAATATGAATTCCGCTTTGTTAGAATATTTTGGAAAAAAGACTGGAAGTTCTAACGACTGTTGTAGGCAGAAACTGGAACAAACTTTAGGGACAAAGGAAGGATTTGGCCTGAGAGATACTCTGTCTTTGTGAAAAACCAAGTACGGGGGTTTTACAGACAAAGCTTGAAGCTCTGAAACACTTCTGGCAGAAGTAATCGCCACCAGAAAAGCAGTCTTCCACGATAGAAATTTTAGATCACATGTAGCTGCCAGTTCGAAGGGGGAGGAAGTTAAGGCGCGTAACACCACATAGAGATCCCATGGAGGAGCAGGATGAGAAATCGGAGGTCTTAAAAGCGCAGCACCTTTCAAGAAGGTCTTACACAATCTGTTGCTCATTAAGGGTGGGTTTCTAGATTCGTGAAAATTGGAAATCGCTGCCAATTGAACCTTGATGGTAGAGACTGAAGAGCCTTGATTGAAAAGAAGTTAAAATTTTAGTACTTCTGCCGGGAATAGAGATGGGATCCAGGCCCGGAGTTGAGCCCAAATAGCAAATCTTTTCCATTTGCTAGAATACAGTTTCTTTGTAGCAGACTTATGGGCGAAGATAATGTGTACAACCTCTGGATCCAATGTATGACTCCTGACTATAGTCGGAAAAGGAGGAGCCAAGCCGTCAATTTTAAGGTGTGCAGGGACTGGTGGAATAGTCCCGACTGATGAACCAAAAGGTCTGGGATCTGATCCAGGAACCATGGACCTTCCAGAGCATATTTCCGAAGATAGGGAAACCATACTTGACGAGGCCAGTAAGGAGCAACTAAGATCATTTTGCTCCCCAAGAGAGATGCCTTTTGGATCACCCTGGGAAGGAGAGGAACTGGGGGGAAGGCATAAAGCAAGCCGGTGGGCCAAGGACGGGCTAGTGCGTCCATGGGGCTCTTCCCGGAGCCGGGGTTAGGGAGAAGAATTTTTTGCACTTCGCATTTAGTGGAGTCGCGAAGAGGTCGCAACACAGAACTCCCCATTTGCTGAAAATCTGACTTGCAACTGTCATGTTCAGAGACCATTCGTGAGGAGAGTGGATAGTTCTGCTCAGTCTGTCGGCTATCACATTGGACTTGCCCGGGATATGAGTAGCCACTAGAAAGCGTTTGGTCGAGACTGCCCATTCCCAGACTCTCATGGCCTCTCTGCAAAGAGGATAGGATCTGGTCCCTCCCTGTTTGTTCAGGTACCAGACAACTGACATGTTGTCTGAGTGAACGGCAATTACGCCCTGAGGGAGGTAATCGTGAAGGGCTTGAAGGGACAGAAGCACCGCCCTTATTTCTAGGATGTTGATATAAAGTAGGGTCTCTTCTGGGTGCCATTTGCCTTGGACTGACCTGCCCAGGGAATGCCCCCACCCCATCTGGGAGGCGTCCGTGGTCAAAGTGGCCGCAGGAGGAGGTGGAACAAAGGGTCGTCCCTGATCCAAATTGGAGGGCACTAGCCACCAGCGAAGGTCCCGTTTGCATGTTTCCGTGATCCATATGAGGTGACTGAGAGGGAGTTCCTGAAAGGACCACTGAGCTGAAAGAAACCACTGGAGAATTCTCATGTGCAACCTTGCCAAGGGGACTAGAAGAACCGTGGCAGACATGGATCCCAATAGCTGCAGGACCATTCTGGCTGGGGCTTTGGACCTGGGAAGTAAGGCTCGAACTTGAGTCTGTATGGTTTCTATTCTGTCTGTAGGTAGATAGACCCGCATTCGGTTTGAGTCTATCTTTACTCCTATGAATCTTATTCGTTGAGATGGCAGCAACACAGACTTTGGCCAATTGAAGGTGATTCCAAGGGAATTGCCCAGTGATATAGTGGCTTGTAGGCTCCGCAGTAGTAGATGCTTGGAGGTGGCAGTTAGGAGCCAGTCGTCTAGATACGGAAACACCTGGAATCCTAGACTTCTCAGGTGAGCAGTCACGACTGCCAAACACTTGGTGAACACCCTGCGGGCTGTGGTGAGACCAAAGGGCAGCGCGCGGAACTGAAAATGACTGCCTCCTAGGCTGAAGCGCAGATGTCTCCTGGATGCTTGATGTACCATGATATGGTAATAAGCGTCCTTGAGATCTATGGAGCACATCCAAACACCTTTCTCCAGCAATGGGAGAATGGTTTGTAGGGTGACCATTCGGAACTTGGACTTTTTGACTGAACGGTTTAGAATGCTGAGGTCCAAAATGGGCCTCAAGTCCCCGGTCTTTTTTGGCACCAAAAAGAATCTCGAGTAAGTTCCTAATCCGATCTGGTCTGCGGGGATCGGTTGGATGACTCCTTTTTGCAGCAGCTTTGAAACTTCTGAGGCTGCAGTATCCCGTTGACTGGGTGGCGGGTCCGGGATTTTTTTGGACTGAGGTGGAGAGTGAGAGAAAGGGATGGTGTAACCTCTGGCGATAATTTGAAGCACCCATCGATCCTGAGTGATACCTTCCCAGGCTTTTAGGTGCTTCAAGAAACGACCCCCGACTGGCTCCGGAGCTGCACAGTCGGGCAATCCCTCAGGGACTGTGAAAGGCTGAAGAGCCACAAAAGGACTCGCGGTCTCCAGTGTTGCGAGGGCCTCTGCCACCTCTGGGACGGCGTCTTCCGGAAGAATTTCCCCCTCCCCTGCCTCTGGAAGGGGGATCCTCATGCTGAGAGGGGTAAGGCTTCTGAGATCTACGGAACCACATTTTCCCTCCTCTTTTAGCCTTGGGATAAGGCCGAAAGGGAGTGGAAAATCGTGCCCCTACGGCAGTCAGAGTCTTACCCTCCTGTTCGCAGCGGGTCAGTGTGTCCTTTACCTTGGATCCAAACAGGGAGGACCCATCAAAGGGGGCGTTGGCAAAGGAAGACTTAAAGGCCTCCGCGAAATGACACAGGCGGAGCCAGGCTTGTCTCCGTAGAGCAATGCCTGTACTGCCGCTCTACTCGCCCTTTTCGCATAAGAAATGAGCCTCATGGACGAGTTTGAAATGGACGACAATGTAGCCAGCTGAGAGCCAACCGTCTGGGCCAGCTCCTCAGGCAGGTTACCCAAGAGGGTATCGGAAAGTTCTTTAATCAGATCCCTCTGAAATCTAGTAAAGTGCGTAAGGTAGTTCAAGGACCTTAATGTAAAGGCCGCTGAACTTAGGGTGCGCTTTCCGTACCGATCCATGCTCCTAGACTCCTTATTAGGAGGATGGACGGACGTCGAAGCCTCTGCTACATCTTGCTGGGTAGCGTATGCCACCACCAAAGCATCTACAGCCACACCTTTAGTTAGAAACTCTTTTTCAGGGGGTGCCGAGAGGAACTTATTCGGATGAGCAGGCACCGGTTCCACAGAGTCTGGGTGTTCCCGCCCTTGACAGATCAAATCCAAGAGCTCGTCAAGGGCGGAGACACCCAGGAGGCGGAGGGCTGAGCCCCGAAGGCCTTAAGGAACACCGACTCATCAGCAGAAGGGGGTTTGGACTGCCAGTCGCCTTGTTGTTTAAGGGCTTCCAGGATGTCTGCAAAAGAGACATCATCCGAGGACGACTTAGGGACCCTTCTGCATCATCGAGATCAGTGTCTGATGTAAGAGACTCATCAGGGAGTCAACGTGCTTCCTCTTGCACGATCTTTTCCTGGGGGTTCTTCGAAGAAGCTTCAGAATGACCTCCAGGAGGGGAAACCCCAGTGGGGTAACCTCAGGCCCGGGCTCCGCTGTCTAAGGACAGGGGACTGCCAAAGACCCAGTCTCGGTATGCAGGGAAGGAGCTGGGAGACCGTGGAGGTAGCCAAAGATGATTTGGCTAACGCACTCCTCATAGCCCTGAAGGCGGGACCACCAGAATCCTGGGAAGGTCCCACCTCCGTGGCCACGACGGTAGACGGCACCCCCGCAGCCGGCGCACCGAGAGGAGGACTTGGGGCCGAAAATATCAGTCATGGCATCCCGGGGCCGACGGAAGAAGTCCGCGTACCGAACTCCGACCCAAGAGCTGGAGTTGGAGTAAGGGTCGGGCCCGACCCTAAAACCTCCACCGGTTCCACCTGCACCGGCTCCAACGGTGCCGTGGCTGTTGGAGGAGGAACCATTGTAGCAAGGTGGACCATCGGCTCCGAAGCCGAATGGGCTGGAGCCGAAACTAACTTTTGGAACACCAGAGACTGGAAGAGTCTTAGGAGCACCCTGTCGATGTCTGAATCAGACATCTTGGATGATCTGGACGATACCGATCGGGTCCGAACCGATTTCTCCATCAGCTCCAAAGGACTAGGGGACCGGCTCCGAATGGATTCTATTACTATCGGCTCTGAGGGAGATCTCAAGGCAATTTCCCTCGGTGCCGATGAGGACTTCGGCTCCGAAGGGGAAGAGTCTGAGCCGGCAACCCCCATCGGCTCCAATATCAGTGGAGCCGATGAAGGTGACCCGCCTCTCGATGCCCCAGTCCTCGGCTCCGAAACCAGAGGGGTCGAGACTGGAGGCATCGAGGCAGACGTTCGCCCTCGGCTCCAAGTCCGTGGAGCCGATGGAGAAGTCTGCCTAGGTTTTGGCAGTCGGTTCCGACTGACTGGTCGGAGCCGACGCTTTCTTCTTTGAAGGAGAGGAGAAGAAGATAAAGCCTCCTCGAAGGATGGCTTAATTAACCCCTTAAGGATTAATTTGTTTTTCCTCTCCTGGAGGACCCTTGATGAGAAGACGTGACACATGCTACATGATTCTTGTAGGTGCTTGGCGCCTAAACAATAAACGAGGAGTGGTCGTCCGTTATGGACATCTTAAAACCACACCTCGTGCATTTTTTAAACCCGGAGGGTTTATGCTCTTCGGACATGACTAAAGAGAAATAACACAGCTATCTAAGATAACACCAAAAACTAGCTAGTTTAAGTTCAAAAAATAAAGTTTTTTTTTTTTTTTGACACAATAACACAGTTGCACAAGAAAAACACAGAAGAGGGTCAAGACCCTCTAACTAAAACGGTACTTGACCCACAAATAACGCTAGAATAGCAAAAGGGAAGGCCCTCTAACTAAAACGGAAACCTTCCCTTAAAAAGACAAATTTCTCAACAAAATCACCAAATACACACATATCACAACAATAGCTGTTAAAACAGCTTTTGGGTTGAAAACGAGCAAATTCCCGACAGGAAAAGTCTAAATAAATTAGTACTTAGCCCAGCCAAGTTGAGACCACGTCTTAGCTTGTAAGCGGCAAACGAGATCTGGGGGATTAGTGGTGGTGCATCCTGGGATAAGAAATAGCTCAGCCAATAAGAAGCCTCGCTCTATAGCATAGCGTGCCGAGTCGGAGCCGAGGGATCGGCTCCGAGCCCATCAGTACAGAATGTAGGCGAGATAGGATCACATAACATCCCCGTTTATGTATGCAACACAAGGCTATGTATGCCTGCAGAGGTTCTGGAGACCAGAGATGATTCAAGGCCTTCAAAGCACTACTGCCAACATCCCTCTGACATAATATTCAGTCTGACTACAGGATCTCATAGAGCTTGTACTTTTACCCCTTTTGAAGATGCTCCCCACACCAGGTCTGAAGTGTCTATGATGACTGACTTGAAGGCACTGGAGGGGAGAAGGGAAGACCTTGATTGCAAGCTATGTGCTCTACCTACCATCAAATCTCCCTCTTTACAAATCCCAGAAATGTGGTGACAGTGTGTAAATGCAGAGTCCATACAAATATGAGGTGGCATTGCACTTTCTCATGTGTAGTCTGGTCAGGGGAAGCATGAGAATCAATGATGCTATGTTCTCCAAAATCCTGAGGAACTCCCTTTCAAATGCATGGTTAGAGAATCTCAAAGAACTGATGAAACAAGTCTACTCTGTCTGGAGGAAGGAAAGCTCTTCCCAAGACAGAGCCCTGCAAACATCCCACGACAATCACTGGATGAGACTGGATAATAGAAGACTTCTAAAAATGAATCTGAAAACCCCGACTGAATAGAAAATGCCTGAACAATTGCTACAAGTTTTCTGACAGATGAAAAAGACACACTGCAAATACAGACAAGCATCTAAATATGGAAAATTGTGAATATCTTGAAGTTTGCTGTAAGAGATGACTGAAATCTACGTATTTTGTGAATACCCTTGGTGCTGCTGTCAGTCCAATGGTAAAAAAAGAAAACTGATAATGCAAGCCAGATACAGCAAATCTTAAAAAATGCCTGAAATGCTCTGCAATGGGGATGTGATGAAAGGAGTCCTTTAGATCCCACTTTACAATGAAATCTAGACAGGGAATCAGAGGTACAAGAAACTGAAGAGAACTTTTTGAACTTCAGAATCTTTACAAAAAAAGCTTAGAAAAGAAACATCCAGTACAAGCCTCCAGGACCCTTCTGTTTTTGGAAACTTGAAAATTCTTGAATAAAAAACGTTGCCTATTTGGGAGCATACGTTTTTGACTTCCTGAGAAATTATGCATTGCATGATGAGGAGATAGAAAGACATGGTTCTCTGGACAAGAAGAAATTCCTTGATCAACTTCAGAACCCAGCTGTCACAGACAAAGACTGCCAGGGTGGGAGGGTTGAAGAGCCTGAATAGGCAAGATAGGTATGCTGACAGAGGACTGTCCTTGATTATTACAGCTTCCTTTCCTTTTCTTTTTAAAGCTCTGTTTCCGGTCTCCTTGCTGCTTAATTTGCTTTTTGGAGAAGACAAGAAATTAAAATTTATTATAAAAAAAAAATAGGGTTGAAAAACTCGAGACACTCAAGTCAGTTTTTCCCTTTCGTAACACCTTTTAAGCACCTTAGCTGCAGATGGGCCAAACATAACCTGTTTATCCAAGGAAATTTTTAAATGACAGATTTTATCATCATTACGAAGATTTTGAGAATGAAGTCAAGCAAATCTCCTCAAAACTGTTCCAGTTAGCAGCAACTCTGGAGGGAAAATCAGCATTATCATAGGCACACCTTAAAATTTGTTTAGTGACACAAAAAAGTAGGTCACAGAAGCATTTAATGAGTTATTTACCTCAGAATTAAATAGTTCGCTGTTAACTTCTGTATGTTCTTAAAAGACAATATAAAATTAACATAAGAAGTTGACCCTTTTAAAATTCTGAAAGTTAAATACTAAAAAAATACATTTTCTTCTCCAATTTATCCATTGCTTTCCCATCTTGTCTAGGGGATGGAGTCATCATTCAAACTGTTTAGCAGAAACAGGTTTGGATAGAGACAAAAACTGCTGGATCTGCTTCAGAATTAGAAAACAAGTTATCTGTGTGTCTGGGGTACCTTATTTAACTTGTCAAACTTCCCGTGGGCAGAAGGGTGACCATTAGGTAATCTCTAAGGCAGGCAACTGAAAGGAGGGAGAGCTGAAGCTCTTGACTTCTGTAATTGTTATAATTCATAATACATTTTTTTATGCAAAGGAACTTCATTCTGGTCCCACTGAAAATCCTTTCATTTTAGACAAAGTGCCACGCAAAGAAATCCCTTCAACAGGGACATATGATGAAATACTTACCTCAGAATCGGAGAAATCTGAGAAGAATTTCCTGAAATACAGCCTTCCTTTCTGGTGAAATTCCCCATCAGGAAGGGAAGGAAATGTTTTCTTTTTTCTGGCTGAAGAATAAGAGGGCAAAGAAAAATAGGTTTGCCCTGCCTTAGAGAGACAAGAAAATTTCTCAGACTAAGCTCTCTATGTGTCCATGAAAACAAAATGATATGAGGTACACTAGTCCCAGTTTCCACATGCCCCTTCCAGCCAAGTAAAGACTCTTCACCCTCCCCTTCTCCAAACGCTGACAAAAGTTGCTCTTCCCTTGCCTGCCACGGTCATCTCTACAGTTCAGAGAGTACAGCTATCCACTGGTCTTTGGTAGCTGAAAAAGCTACACCAAAAGGACTAAGAGAAAAAGATGGGCAGTCTGAGGAAGAACCAGCAGCCACAGCAGAGCCACCCACCAGTGGGTGAGGCAGAATAGGAGCCACCCTAACATCTGAAAACTCCTTTGGAACCTTCTTTTCACATGCAGGGGAATGTACTACTATGAAGACTGGAGGATGCTCCAAAGGTAAGTAGAGGAAGAGATGTTGAAAGCAAGGAATGGAGTCTGGATAAGTCGGTAAACTGTAAGTCTTTGAACAAGTGGTTGTAATATAGCTAACAGTCCCCCACAAGCACATCATCCTGCCCCAAACACACAAATGTTTATAATCTAAGGAAAGTTTCTGTCAAAAGGAAATCTTTTCCTCAAAGAAAGTTCAAAACAAACATACTCATAAAAATTCCCACAGAAATGCAACAATTGCCCAGACATTCAGTTTCCAGGCTAAGCACAATTACTTTCACATTTTTCTTCATAAAATAAATGTTACTGAAGTTTTATCCCTATGGGGACATAACTGTCCAGCTCTTGAGATTGCAAGCCAGCCAACAGTTTCACAGCATCTGCTACAGGAATTCTCTTCAGTTGCAAAAGCCCTGAAGTTTTTCATGCTCCAACTGAATTTTTTATGGAGATCTGCTGATCTAGGTTTGAACATCAGTAATATTAAGTGGGATGTAGGCTGTCTGCAAACAGAGAATAAAGCAGGATTGAAATAAGACAAGAGAAAGTCGCATAGCAGGCTCCTTATACTTCCAAGACTGCAGAAGTAGCTATAAGAAAGACAAATTTTACAGCTATTTTAAAGAATGGAAAAATTGTACACTTCTAATGGCAGAAGGAAGCTTCTTCCAAACTTTATTAATTCTTGTAATCATATGAAATCACCAAGACACTTTTTAGTTTTTAGTGCCTGAAATAAGGTAACCTACAATGACTTCAGAGCCAGAGGTGGGAATGTACCAGAAACAGTATGAGGAAGTGGGGGAATTTCATGGAAGAAGAGAGTTTACAGGCATAATGGAAATGAACAAAAGTGATAATGAAACTCCAAGCTTAGCAAACAAAAAACAGCACAGTGAAGTCAGCAAAGTAAGGAATTGGTTGCAGCACTTCAAGGCTCTAAAATTGTTAGTTTTGTGAAAGAACAACATACACAAAGTAGGGGGCTCGAGAAGCATCACCAGTGCAGTTTTGGAACTATTTCAGAACTCTGAGCAACTGAATGCAGAGACCTGGTTGATCTTGATCATTTCTAAGATGGCAGCTGTAACATGTACACTGGATTCATGTCATCTAGTGGAATTAATTAAGCACCTATCAAGCTAGAAGATTATGATGAAATGTGACCACAACTTAAGGGATTGGTGGCAAAAATGTAGTGACACTTAAGCAGTAATGGGGTTTAGGCAAGAGCTGACTATGCTTTTGCTCCTCTAAACCTGAATTGTGGAGATGGCTGTTATCGTAGTGCCACCATAGCCAAAGTCTCTCCATACTGTGTGAGAAACAGACTTCAGGACAGACTTCTAGGAGACATCATGAGTAACATGAAGAAAGCAAGAAAGGATTTTAAACCAGCTGCCTGGATTCTTCTGTGAAGTTACTGAACTGCTCAGGCATGGAAAGCTATAGCTTTATGTGCCTCATCTATGGAAAAATAACAGATGGTCAACATTAATGAACGCCATCATAAAAATTCAGTGCTAATGCCAAGTTTAGCTAAGAACCTATGTTGACGGAGGCAGACTGAGCCAAAAATGACTAAATAGATACGAATGGCTTTTTTTTCTAGAATTTGAGACATTCACAGCAAATAGGGACAATACACTAGTAACTGTTTAGTTCACAGCTCTGTCACCTTTTGTACATGAAAGCAACAGTGGCTTCATTCCAAAGTCTGTGGTCATAAATTACAGATGTACTAATGCTGATAACTGACAAATAGGTGGAAAATTATACACACTGACAGCAATCAAGCAATCCCAATAAAAATCTCAACAAAGGAACAAAAATAGGGACGGATTTTAAATGTTGCTCTTATAAACTCAGTTATTTTATATATAGTATAATAACTATATATAAAACTTAATAAGCTGTGTTATCTTAATTTTACGGGTGGTCAAATATGTTTTGTGGCTCCAGATGAATTTTATTTGGTAGGAGAAAGGTCAAAATGGCTCTTTTGATAGTGAAGGCTGCAGACTCCTGATCTAGTTGAAGATGCAAAATAATATCAATGAATAGGGTAGAGGTACACAGAAGTACAAATAAGGGTCAATGGCATCCATGTCACATGATCACAAGACAGCACAGTTGTGTAAAATCTTACCATAACAGTAGATGTCCTAGCCTTCACTGTTGCAGCATTCCTAACATATGGGATTCCATACTGTGAGTAGCCCGACATCAGCCAGTATACTAAAGCCTACTGTTGCTTTAAGGTACCCCGAACGTCATACATATCCTCTTCACATAGCATAGAGCATAAAGGTGATGTCTGGACATACCATCCTCAGAACTGATTGCCCCAATAGGAACACCATTCTAAGGAAACCCAAGAGGTAACCAGTACATTCAAGAAGGAAAATGACTAGGTGGAAAGAGGGTGGGAGTGAATATTGCAACAGTGAAGGAAAGGACATCTACTGTTATAGTAAAGTTTTACAACTGTACTATGTCCTTTCCATCACTGTTGCAGTACTCCTAATATATGGGAGGGTGGCAAAGCTCAGGAAGAAACTGATGGAGAAAGGAGCAATAGTGCCCTATAAGAAGCCATAAAGAACAGCCCTAGCAAAACCAGCTCTAGCTCTGAAGATAATATCCAACTTGTAGTGCTTGGTAAAAGTATGCACAGAGGTCCAGGTAGCTAATTCAAGAATAGAATTCATATGCAAGCCCTTGAAAAAAGCACCAGAAGCCACAGCTCTAGTGGAATGAGCCTTAACAGGAGGAAGGCCCTTACCATGAAGACTATAACAAAAAGAAATAACCTTTGAAATCCAAGAAAATATAGTTTGCTTAATTGCAGCTAATCCTAAAGACCCAGGATTAAAAGAAACAAACAATTGATCAGATTTTCTAATAGCCTCAGTCTTAGCTAAATAAAATCTCAGTTGTCTATGCACGTCCAGAGTATGCAGCACCCACTCACTTTGAGACTGAGGAGAGGGGGGGAAAAAGTAGGCAAATGAACAGACTGATTAAGTGACAACTCATTAACCACCTTAGGCATAAAAGCAGGATTAGTACTCAAGGACACCCTGTCTTTATGAAATATCAAAAAAGGAGGACAAACCATGAGGGCTTGAGGCTCAGACACCCGTCTGGCAGAAGTTAGGGCCAACAAAATAATAGTCTTCCAAGAATGATGTTGCAAGAAAGCTGAAGCAGCAGGCTCAAAAGGAGCTCCAGTCACCATCTCCAAAACAAAACTAAGAGCCCAGAGAGGAGGAAAAGACTTCCTGGAAGGTCTGATATGGTTCAGTCTCAAAACTAGAAGCCAAATGAGGATATAGAGGCAGACAAACAGAAATAGCTGATAGGTTGGCCTTAATAGAACTGGCCAAACCAGCACTGATCAACACAAATAAGAGAACCAGAGGAACATCCACAGTAAGTGGGACCAGGTTATGACAGACACCAAACAGAAAACCTCTTCCATTTGGATAAGTAGCATTTCCCAGTAGAGGGATTCCTGGCCTCCTGCAGGACCCTCAGCATGCCCTACGAAAAATGGTATCTATGTGGAATCAAAGTCCTACTACCCAGAGTGTCAGCTGAAGAGTGGACAGACGGGGATAGATGACAGATCCCTTGTCTTGTGTGAGTAGGTCCACCCTATGCGGTAACTTGTGATGACCGTCCTTGGCTAAATGCAGAAGAGGAGGGAACCAATGCTGTTTCGGCCAAAATACAGCCACCAACAAGATTTTGGGAGCACCCTGTTGAATTCTGAACAGGACTTTTTGGAATGAGAGGAAGGGGAGGAACTGCATAAAGAAACATCCCACTCAAAAAAAGGGGGGGGCATCCATTTTCCATACCAGAGTACCTGGGACTCTGGCACAAAATAGAAGAAGTTGTCTATTCAGAGGGGAGGCCAATATATCTACTTGAGTAGTACCCCACTGGTGGACAATGTCCAGAAACACATCCTTGTGAAGCATCCATTCCTGGGACTAAGTTAAGGACCTGCTCAGAGTGTCTGCCATAATGTTTTGTCCTGAAGGGATGTAAACTGCCTGAAGAGTTACTTGATATTTGACAGCAACATGCTATACCAGCAGAACCAACTGGCAAAGAAGGTAAGATTGTTTGTCTATATATCACATCACTGTGGTATTGTCTGTGAATACCCTGAGAGGTCTTGGGGAGAAGAGAGGATGAAAACCCTGAAGAGCCAGCAAAAGAGACCTCATCTCCTTGGCAACCACAGCCCTTGTACCCTTAGGGAGCCAAAAGCTATTCCTCCATCTCATGTCTGAAGTATCTGTGAACAATTCCTGAGAGGGAAGAGAGGTTGAAAAGGGACCCCAGATTTTGAGACAACTGCTAGATCCACTAGTAAAGTTCCTTCTTGAGACAAGGAAGGAGAGGAACTACAAAGTCTAGAGGATATGCATGTTGAAAACAAACTGACTTCAGAAACCACTGAAACTTTCCCATGTGGAGTTTGGCCAGAGGAAGCGTAGGAATGGTGGATGCCATGAAACCCAGAGCTCTCAGAAACTCTCTGGCTGTAATGGAGTCCTGAGGAAGAAGTGTTTGAAAGAAGTAAATGAAAGTAAAGGCCTTTGGAGGAGACAGAGATGCCAGCATAAGCACCATCTGAATCTTGCAACCCAGAAAGACATGACCCTGAGAAGGAGTCAGAGAAGACTTTTTGAAATTTATCATGAACCCCAGCCTCTGAAGAAGGGAGATGACAAAATGAAGATTTTGCAAAAGAATCTCTGGAGAAGATGCCTGAATCAACAGGTCATCCAGATAAGGAAAAATCTGAATCCCTTGAAGCCTGCAAAAAGCAATCACAGGCATGAGGCATTTGATGAATACCATTGAGGCAGCAGAAAGGCCAAAGAACAAAGAAGAGAACTGAAAATGCCAGGAAGCAACACAGAAATACAAAGACTTCCTGAAAAGAGGATGGATCAGACTATGGAGATAAGCATCTTTCATATCCAGAGACACCATACAGGCTTGAGGGAGTAAGAGAGGAAACAGAGTCTGAAGGGACAACATCCAAGATGTGGAACCTTCATAAAAGTGTTTAGATGAGAAAGGGCTAGAAATGGTCTTAAAGCACCCTCTTTTCCAGGCAGTAAAACATTCTTGAGTAAACCCCCCACCCCCTTTGGGACACAGGTACTTCCTGAATAGCAACCTTAGTCAAAAGATCTCAAAGAACCTCCGGGGAAAAAAGGAAGTTGTTCCCGAGGAGGCTGAGGAATGCCCATAAAGGGGGGACAGGATTTCCACACCATGAAATACCCATGTCGAATGATGGACAGAACACAAGAATCCTTAGTAATCTAAAGCTAAACAGGAAGAAAAACAGAAAGGCAAAGAGAAAGAGGGATGTAGCTGGGAAGAGAATGACAGTCATACAGCACCTGGTTTATCAGGAAAGGAAGACTTCTGAGACCCTGAAGTCTGAGTAGCCTTAGCAGGAGGAGCCCGCTTGCCACTCTTTTTGCCCTTAGTAGGAGGGCAAGATTGCCTGCAAACAAAGGCTGGCTTATTGGGGCAATTTCTCTGAAATGTATGCACAGGAGAGACAAACACATGTTTGAGTTCCTGTAAGGCCTTCCCCTTATCCTGCAAGTATTTAAACAAACCAGCAGCTGCTTTCAGAAACAAAGTTTTATTATCAAGAGGGGCATCCATCAACTTAGCCTTGATATCATCAGGTAAAGGTTGAAGCCTAAGCCAAGAATACCCCCACAGTACTGAGCAAAAAGCAGCAGCCCTAGAAGGGGCATCTGCTATACCATAACTACACTTGATAGAATGATGAACCACTTGAGAGGAAGTTCCTAGCAAGGAAAAGTACAGTTTTGTACCTACCATAAATGTAGATGTTCGAGTGTATACCCTGCTGCAGTCATCACACTTGGGTTATCCTGTCATCAGGCGGTCCCCGCAGTCGGCCAGAATTCCAAAGTCTTGGTCCGGCGTCGGTTGCTGTCACTTTTTCCCTGACGTCAGTGCGCCAGGGGTATATATAATGCATCCGATGCCATTTTCTTCAGTTTTTCTTGCCCCAGATGTCAGGTGCCCCCAAAAAGGTGGTCAGTAAATAGTATCAATCTAGAAAGTTTAGCACAAGCAAAACATCCCTCCAGCTCTAAGCAAATACATCACAAAGGTAGTATCAGGTTTGAAGGCATTGTAAGATTTTAGTTAGTTAGGTCAGAGGGGATGGAGGGAGGGTAACCTGGACTGCAGCAGGGTATACACCCGAACATCTACATTTATGGTAGGTACAAAACTGCACTATGTTCATCGTGTTACCCTGCTGCAGTCATCACACTTGGGTAGAATCCCAAAGCTAAGGATGGGAAGTGGAGTCAAACAGGGTTAGAGGAGGCTAGAAGGCCCTGCAGAACTGCAGTGGCAAAGCCAGCTCTAGTCTTAGAGTAAAGTGGTAAGTGGTAGTGTTTGGTGAAGGTGTGTACTGAACTCCAAGTTGCAGCTTCCAAAATATCTTTGGTTGGCACCCCCCTGAGGAAGGCTGTAGATGTGGCTGCTGCCCTGGAAGAGTGGGCATTATGGTAGCAGGAACTGGTTTTCCATGATGGGTGCAGCAAAAACGAATGCAATGTCCTATCCATTTGGAAATGGTCTGTTTTGATGTAGCCTTCCCTTGTGAAGCTGCAGCATAGGATACAAAGAGCTGGTCAGATTTTATGAAAACCTTAGTTTTATCCAAGTAGTAACGTAGTTGCCTGTGAATGTCCAAGGAGTGCAGTAGTCTTTCTCCTTTGTTCTGTGGATTTGGAAAGAAGGTGGGTAAGTGGATGGTTTGATTTAGAGTCACACTGGATACCACCTTAGGCATAAAGGAGGGATTAGTTCGTAGAGAAACTCTGTCGATGGAAAATGAGAAAAGGCTCTACTGCCATTAGTGCCTGAAGCTCTGAGACTCTTCTGGCTGAAGTTATTGCTAGCAGCAGGGCAGTCTTCCATGATGTAAACTTGAGGTCAGCAGAGAAAGCTGGTTCAAAAGGAGGTAGCGTACGTTTTTCCAGAACAAAGTTGAGGTCCCAGGTTGGTGTAGGTGCTCTTCTGGGGGGCCTAATGTTTTTGGCTCCTCTGAGAAACTGCCTTAGAAGCGGATGTGAAAATAAGGGAGGATCCGTGTTGTAGTGGGCTGAAATAGCTGAGGCGTGGATTTTAATAGATGAAAAAGAAAGTCCCTTGTGCAACATCTCAGTTAAATACTGTAGAATCTGAGGTATGTGAGGATGAAGGGTATTTTGGCCTTTAGCTTGGTTCCAGGCGCAAAACCTTTTCCATTTGTCCGAGTAGGCCTTCCTGGTGCTGGGCCTCCTAGCTTCCAGAATAATATCCATAACTGCTTGAGGAAGAGGAGCTGGCTGGTTGCTTAGTTGATTTGCCATGCAGCCAAATTCAAGGTTTTGAGCTTGCTGTGTAGAATCTGATTGTCTTGCTGTGTGAGCAAATGAGCAATTTGTGGTAAAATCCAAGGTGGGCCCTGGGCCATATTCCTTAGTAGTGGGTACCAGTGCTGGCGTGGCCAGTCTGGGGCTATGAGTATCATTCTGGGTCTCTCCTTCCTGACTTTCAGCAGCACCTTTGTGAGAATGGGCAAAGGAGGGGAGGCATATACTGTCAGGTTTTTCCAACTGAATGAGTGCGCATCCACTTTCCAAGCTTGATGGTGAAACGTCCTTGTACAAAATTTTGTTAGCTGATAGTTTTGGGGGCTGGCAAACAGGTCTATGTCTGGGTGGCCCCATTTTTGAGTTATCATTGCAAATACTTGTGGATCCAGTTTCCACTCGTGGGGATCCATGATGTTTCTGCTGAGGTCGTCTGCCAATGTGTTCTTTTTTCCTGGCAGGAATTGAGCTTGTAGCTGAACTTGGTAAGCCAGTGCTGTGTTCCACAAGGTCATTGCTTGCCTGCATAGAGGGTAGGAGTGTGTACACCCTTGTTTGTGTACCACATTACTGTGGTGTTGTCCATCCTTATTGTAAGCTGTCCTGGATGCAAGAGGTCCTTGAAGGTTGTCAGGGCATTCTGTACAGCTAGCATTTCTTTTTGATTGATATGCAGATTCCTTTGATCTGCAATCTATATGCCTTGAACGCACTGTCTTGCCATGTGTGCCCCCCAGGCATAGTCCGATGCATCTGTTGTCATAAACAAAAAGCAAGCCACGTAGTCCTCCTCTATGCTACCACTCGTAGAATTAAGTGGAAGTACTACCAGGCAGCAAACTGGAACAAAGTAAAAATCCAAAGGTGATCCAAAAAGAGTTTATTTCTTGTCTGCTACTAAAGGCAGACTTCTTCAGAGTAAACTCATCAAAATACACACCTGACTTATACTAAAAACATAATTACCTAATTATTCTTATATCACAATCGTTACAAAATTAAAGAAACAGTAGCTAAAATGAATTTAAAACTGAAAATCATATACTATTTACATAAATTACAGTAAAAAGTCTTACAATATATATCCTATTTACTACCTTTTATCATACAAATAAAACATATATATAATATATATATGTGTTGCATAATAAATCAACTTTATGCATTCTCAAACCCAAAATCACATAACAATGTTGTTGGATGAATTCATAGATGTATATTACACTTAGTTTAGTTTAAATTCCATGTTAGTATAATAACTTATTGAACTCTAACTATGTCTCATGGTCTAAAAGGACCTTAACCAATAATTAATGTCTGTTTTCATATTATTTCATATCTATCTTTTTAAACTAAGTAAACTAAGTATGCACCCTATAGAACATGTTTCATTGAGCCCTGGAGGGTGGTATGTTTCCAACCTAATTTGCCAGCCCAGTTCCAACGCTAATAATTTTAATGAGGCTGGACCACCTCTACTGTCTTGTTGAACTTGGTCAATACCAATAAATTTAAATTGATGGTCTGGATTCTCTGAAACATGTTTGGGTTTGTCAGCTTTCGCTTCCTGATAGCATACTGATGTTCGTAAATTCTATCTTTGAATTAGTGATGTACAATTTTGGCATATGGCTAAGTATACTATCTGTTTGGAATTACATGTGTATCTATGTCTAAGTTTGAATTCGCCTTTGTTCGTTTTAAACCTATTTGATTCTATAATGAACCGGCAGTAATTACAGGTATGACATCTGAACATCCCTGGGGTTCTCACCAACATAGGTTTCATTTCGAACCAAGATTTTAGGTTCCTACCTTTTCTATATGTCACTGAAGGGGTGGAACCTAACTTGTTGGATACAGTCGAGTCTACCCCAAATAGTTGCCAATTATTCTGAATGATTTCCCACAGAATGGTACTGTCAACTGAAAATGTGGTAATAAATCTGGGAATGTCTAATTTGTCTACTCTCCCAGAACCCACTAAACTTACAGCTATCGCTCTCATTTGCAGAAGTGGCACATAAAAATTGTTGTTCCTCTTAGTGGAGATCTCATCTATCAGTTCATTTACTAAACTACAGGGATACCCCCTACTAAGAAACATAATTTTAAGTGTGTTACATTCTTCTATGAAATCTATTTCTCTACTATTAATTCTCGCTGCTCTAACAAGCTGCCCTTTCACTACTGCACGTTTTTGTGTGTAAGGGTGACAGCTTGTGAAATGTAGTAGAGTGTTGGAATAAAGTGGTTTCCTGTATATTTTAGAAATGAAACATGCCATGTTCATATCTTTAGTTAGAAGAATGTCCAAATATGCCACCTCAATGCTGCTGAACGATGAGGTAAAAGTAAGGAAATCGGTGGAATTGTTCAAATATTCAATGAATGAAGTAGCATGTTGTTCATTCCCATTGAAAAGAATGAAAATATCATCCAAATACCGGGTATAGTAGACCAACTGGTCAGAAAATGTAGGATTATTCAGGATAAATAGATGTTCCCATTACAAGGTTGGCCACGCTAGCTCCATAAGGTGAACCCATCCCTACTCCCACCTTCTGCAGATAAAAGTTGTCGCCAAACATAAAGAAGTTCCTTGGTAGTGTAAGATCCAGTAATTCTGCTACCAATGAAATGTCATCACTCCTAGCCTCCCTAGCTCTTAACCTGTCACAGACCCATTCAATGGCTATTTCCAGAGGGATACTGGTATATAGATCTTTAACATCTATTGTCAGCAAGTTGTAATGTGCTTCAAAGTGTATTTCATTAATTTTAGATAGAAATGTCCATGAGTCTTTGCAGATCTGTGACTCCATAGTGACGTACTTCCTTAAAATGTGGTCAACAACTTTAGCGCAAGCATAGGTGGGTGATCCACGGCTGTCTATAAGTGGACGCATGGGAGGATCATTCGTGTTCTTATGTATTTTCGGTATCCCGAATAAGGATGGAATTCTAGGGTGAAGCGTGGTCATGTAGATGTACTGTTCTTGGTTAATCCTACATTCGATGTACATCTCTTCTAGATGGTCTTTAATTACTTTGTAGGCGATGTTGATTTCATTTTTTGAACTCAAAGCGTAAGCTTCAGTGTCCAAAACTGATGACATACGTGTGAAATAATCACTGTTGTCAAAAATTACAACTCCTCCACCTTTATCGGGTTTACAAATACGCAAGTTGTTCATTTGGAGAAACCGAATATTCTCTAGTTCTTCACTATTTCTGTGTGTCAACATGATGTTACGGTTCTTTATGTGTCTCCTGATGTCAAGTTCACACATCAACTCAAACATAGCTAGAAGTGGATGGAGGGGGGGATTGAAAGTACTGGAAACATGTAACTTATTATTATCCATTAGATAAGCTTCCCCTCCCATCATCAACTTAAAATTAAGTTTACGTGTGAATAATTTGACATCAATTAAAGCTTGAACTAAGTCTATATGATGTTCAGGTACATAAGTTAGACCTTTTGCCATTAAATCTGCCATGTCCACTGAGATATCAACATTAGCAAAATTGTAAACATTGAAATCACCTATTGAATTAGTGATAATAGTTGGTCCATAATGTGTATTTTCATGACTCAACTCAACATCTTCTGTCTCCAATACAAGGTCATGATTCCTAGGGGAATTTATAATGTCCATTAACGGTTGTTCCTCAGTGGATAATGGTGGTTCTGGCGTTGGCGTTGTGCTTTGGGACGTGCTCCTAAAAAATTCCCCTGTTCATGATGTGAATCCCGACTATTTGTATTGTGTGGTTGATGGATATCTACGTTGTTTTTATTCAACAACCTTTCACTCCTACGTAATTCATTGTGGGGCTCGGCTGTCTCACTATCTTGAAAAACGGTCTGTTCCTCACCCCCATATCTATTGCTGTCAGGTAAACTGTTGTGGGCATGGACAACAACACTAGTTGGATTCATATTAGCTCCATTCCCACGTATGCTACCTTTCCCCTTCCAAACCTGACTAGAATGAGGTTTAGGGTACGCTAAGCCTTCCTTATATGCCTTGGAATCCCTTTCAAGTTTCTTAGATTTAATCGCCTGCAGTTTAACCAAGTGTGTATCAATATTCTTATATAGTTTACTGTACTCAAAACTGTGGCTCTCAAATCTCATGTCAGTTTTAATCTTATCATCCAACATTGTTGCTTCACTGTTCAGTTGGTCAATTTGCAGAGCATAATGTTTACACATAAGTTTCAACAAGTCAAACCCATGCCTATCATACATATTACACAGTTCAACATGAAATTCAGAATTAGCAATTAATCCTGTGGGATATTGAAAGTGCCTTAAACCTTTGGGCACTATTTTCCTGGTTAAGCATTCATTGAAATATGCAATTTCAAGTTTTAATTTTTTAATTTTCAACAATGTACTATCAAACTCTTTCAAATTACTATAAAATTCTAGATCAGCATTGTCATTTTGTAAATTAAATGTCACTTGTTCATTGTTGAACGAAGGGTTATTGTTAATCCATTTGAAATAGTTAGGTACAGTGTGCTTATTAACACTCACCGGTGCTGGTTCATACGTATTACTTCCTACCATAGTTGGCGTATTTAAAGTTGGCGTGTTAGAAGTAGACTGAACAATAGTTCCATTACTCGGGACATTGTCACTGGGTATATCCTCTGCGGTGGTTGGAAAGAGTTCCCTTCGATGTACAACAAATGTACTAGGTTCACGCGACGGTAAAGAGTCAGGTTTATCCATAACGAAAGTTGGCTGTATTGGTTGTAGAAGTTCATCGTCGGCTGGAATTCTCCTCCGCCTTACTTGGTTAGTGTTACCTAACTCTACTACGGTCGTGACGTTTGGAGCAACCAAGTTCGACATATGATTGGTGGACTGCTGTTCAGCTCGCAAAGTCGTGTTCAAACCATTATGGGACACACAGTTACCCACAGCGTTGCTCCCCAAAAAGTTATTGGTCACATTATCCTTGTCGAGAAATGTTCCTTGTAATGAACGATGTTGTAAAGGAACTGTATCAAACCCAGGTTTCATGGTAATTACTTTAGGTGGATTGTTATAAATACAGTCAGTGTTATTCGTTGGAATAATTTTAGTAGGAAATAAAATACTTTGTGCTTTTTCCAACCTGTCAATACGTAACAACACTGCTTCTAACTTACATAATAGTAAGTCAAATGAATTGTTCTTAATGTTCTGTTCATCAGAATTGGTAATTGTTGGTTATCAGAAGTTGGTACCGTCCTTACTTCTGAATTCTCGGGTCTTAATAATTCCGGCGTTGCATTCGGGAAACCACTGGCTAGCTCACATATAGACTCAGACGTCATACTTGAGAAATAAAAACCAACTGTAGAAAAAAACAAAAAGCAAGCCACGTAGTCCTCCTCTATGCTACCACTCGTAGAATTAAGTGGAAGTACTACCAGGCAGCAAACTGGAACAAAGTAAAAATCCAAAGGTGATCCAAAAAGAGTTTATTTCTTAAGCGCTTTTCGTCTGCTACTAAAGGCAGACTTCTTCAGAGTAAACTCATCAAAATACACACCTGACTTATACTAAAAACATAATTACCTAATTATTCTTATATCACAATCGTTACAAAATTAAAGAAACAGTAGCTAAAATGAATTTAAAACTGAAAATCATATACTATTTACATAAATTACAGTAAAAAGTCTTACAATATATATCCTATTTACTACCTTTTATCATACAAATAAAACATATATATAATATATATATGTGTTGCATAATAAATCAACTTTATGCATTCTCAAACCCAAAATCACATAACAATGTTGTTGGATGAATTCATAGATGTATATTACACTTAGTTTAGTTTAAATTCCATGTTAGTATAATAACTTATTGAACTCTAACTATGTCTCATGGTCTAAAAGGACCTTAACCAATAATTAATGGCTGTTTTCATATTATTTCATATCTATCTTTTTAAACTAAGTAAACTAAGTATGCACCCTATAGAACATGTTTCATTGAGCCCTGGAGGGTGGTATGTTTCCAACCTAATTTGCCAGCCCAGTTCCAACGCTAATAATTTTAATGAGGCTGGACCACCTCTACTGTCTTGTTGAACTTGGTCAATACCAATAAATTTAAATTGATGGTCTGGATTCTCTGAAACATGTTTGGCTAATGCGTTTGTCAGCTTTCGCTTCCTGATAGCATACTGATGTTCGTAAATTCTATCTTTGAATTTACGTTCGATTTTCCCTACGTAGAGTGATGTACAATTTTGGCATATGGCTAAGTATACTATCTGTTTGGAATTACATGTGTATCTATGTCTAAGTTTGAATTCGCCTTTGTTCGTTTTAAACCTATTTGATTCTATAATGAACCGGCAGTAATTACAGGTATGACATCTGAACATCCCTGGGGTTCTCACCAACATAGCGTACCCTAAACCTCATTCTAGTCAGGTTTGGAAGGGGAAAGGTAGCATACGTGGGAATGGAGCTAATATGAATCCAACTAGTGTTGTTGTCCATGCCCACAACAGTTTACCTGACAGCAATAGATATGGGGGTGAGGAACAGACCGTTTTTCAAGATAGTGAGACAGCCCCCCCCCAAAATTACGTAGGAGTGAAAGGTTGTTGAATAAAAACAACGTAGATATCCATCAACCACACAATACAAATAGTCGGGATTCACATCATGAACAGGGGAATTTTTTAGGAGCACGTCCCAAAGCAAGAACCACCATTATCCACTGAGGAACAACCGTTAATGGACATTATAAATTCCCCTAGGAATCATGACCTTGTATTGGAGACAGAAGATGTTGAGTTGAGTCATGAAAATACACATTATGGACCAACTATTATCACTAATTCAATAGGTGATTTCAATGTTTACAATTTTGCTAATGTTGATATCTCAGTGGACATAGCAGATTTAGTGGCAAAAGGTCTAACTTATGTACCTGAACATCATATAGACTTAGTTCAAGCTTTAATTGATGTCAAATTATTCACACGTAAACTTAATTTTAAGTTGATGATGGGAGGGGAAGCTTATCTAATGGATAATAATAAGTTACATGTTTCCAGTACTTCCATCCACTTCTAGCTATGTTTGAGTTGATGTGTGAACTTGACATCAGGAGACACATAAAGAACCGTAACATCACGTTGACACACAGAAATAGTGAAGAACTAGAGAATATTCGGTTTCTCCAAATGAACAACTTGCGTATTTGTAAACCCGATAAAGGTGGAGGAGTTGTAATTTTTGACAACAGTGATTATTTCACACGTATGTCATCAGTTTTGGACACTGAAGCTTACGCTTTGAGTTCAAAAAATGAAATCAACATTGCCTACAAAGTAATTAAAGACCATCTAGAAGAGATGTACATCGAATGTAGGATTAACCAAGAACAGTACATCTACATGACCACGCTTCACCCTAGAATTCCATCCTTATTCGGGATACCGAAAATACATAAGAACACGAATGATCCTCCCATGCGTCCACTTATAGAGTGGATCACCCACCTATGCTTGCTAAAGTTGTTGACCACATTTTAAGGAAGTACGTCACTATGGAGTCACAGATCTGCAAAGACTCATGGACATTTCTATCTAAAATTAATGAAATACACTTTGAAGCACATTACAACTTGCTGACAATAGATGTTAAAGATCTATATACCAGTATCCCTCTGGAAATAGCCATTGAATGGGTCTGTGACAGGTTAAGAGCTAGGGAGGCTAGGAGTGATGACATTTCATTGGTAGCAGAATTACTGGATCTTACACTACCAAGGAACTTCTTTATGTTTGGCGACAACTTTTATCTGCAGAAGGTGGGAGTAGGGATGGGTTCACCTTATGGAGCTAGCGTGGCCAACCTTGTAATGGCGCAATGGGAACATCTATTTATCCTGAATAATCCTACATTTTCTGACCAGTTGGTCTACTATACCCGGTATTTGGATGATATTTTCATTCTTTTCAATGGGAATGAACAACATGCTACTTCATTCACTGAATATTTGAACAATTCCACAGATTTCCTTACTTTTACCTCATCGTTCAGCAGCACTGAGGTGGCATATTTGGATATTCTTCTAACTAAAGATATGAACATGGCATGTTTCATTTCTAAAATATACAGGAAACCACTTTATTCCAACACTCTACTACATTTCACAAGCTGTCACCCTTACACACAAAAACGTGCAGTAGTGAAAGGGCAGCTGAATTAATAGTAGAGAAATAGATTTCATAGAAGAATGTAACACACTTAAAATTATGTTTCTTAGTAGGGGGTATCCCTGTAGTTTAGTAAATGAACTGATAGATGAGATCTCCACTAAGAGGAACAACAATTTTTATGTGCCACTTCTGCAAATGAGAGCGATAGAGACTACGGTAACAGCTGTAAGTTTAGTGGGTTCTGGGAGAGTAGACAAATTAGACATTCCCAGATTTATTACCACATTTTCAGTTGACAGTACCATTCTGTGGGAAATCATTCAGAATAATTGGCAACTATTTGGGGTAGACTCGACTGTATCCAACAAGTTAGGTTCCACCCCCTCAGTGACATTAGAAAAGGTAGGAACCTAAAATCTTGGTTCGAAATGAAACCTATGTTGGTGAGAACCCCAGGGATGTTCAGATGTCATACCTGTAATTACTGCCGGTTCATTATAGAATCAAATAGGTTTAAAACGAACAAAAGTAATTCAAACTTAGACATAGATACACATGTAATTCCAAACAGATAGTATACTTAGCCATATGCCAAAATTGTACATCACTCTACGTAGGGAAAACCGAACGTAAATTCAAAGATAGAATTTACGAACATCAGTATGCTATCAGGAAGCGAAAGCTGACAAACGCATTAGCCAAACATGTTTCAGAGAATCCAGACCATCAATTTAAATTTATTGGTATTGACCAAGTTCAACAAGACAGTAGAGGTGGTCCAGCCTCATTAAAATTATTAGCGTTGGAACTGGGCTGGCAAATTAGGTTGGAAACATACCACCCTCCAGGGCTCAATGAAACATGTTCTATAGGGTGCATACTTAGTTTACTTAGTTTAAAAAGATAGATATGAAATAATATGAAAACAGACATTAATTATTGGTTAAGGTCCTTTTAGACCATGAGACATAGTTAGAGTTCAATAAGTTATTATACTAACATGGAATTTAAACTAAACTAAGTGTAATATACATCTATGAATTCATCCAACAACATTGTTATGTGATTTTGGGTTTGAGAATGCATAAAGTTGATTTATTATGCAACACATATATATATTATATATATGTTTTATTTGTATGATAAAAGGTAGTAAATAGGATATATATTGTAAGACTTTTTACTGTAATTTATGTAAATAGTATATGATTTTCAGTTTTAAATTCATTTTAGCTACTGTTTCTTTAATTTTGTAACGACTGTGATATAAGAATAATTAGGTAATTATGTTTTTAGTATAAGTCAGGTGTGTATTTTGATGAGTTTACTCTGAAGAAGTCTGCCTTTAGTAGCAGCGGCAAAATAAACTCTTTTTGGATCACCTTTGGATTTTTACTTTGTTCCAGTTTGCTGCCTGGTAGTACTTCCACTTAATTCTACGAGTGGTAGCATAGAGGAGGACAGTTGGTTTTTATTTCTCAAGTATGACGTCTGCATCTGTTGTCATAGTTTGCCTGGCTGGGGGCAAGGTGAAAGGCTGACCCTTGTTGAGGTGACATGCCTGTGACCACCATAGAAACTCTTGTTGAAGGCAGGGAATGAGAGATATCATTGTGTAAAACTCAGGCAAAAAAGCACATGTACAGTCCCAACACAGGAAAAGGCAGAAGCAGTTATAAAATCCAATGCATTTATTTGAATAAAAAACAGGGATGAGCGCTGCGCCACAGACACACGCTTCTTCAGATCACAAAATGAAATAGAACAACCTTGTTTAAATATGACTAACTTATCCAATTAATTCAAACCCTCCAATGAACACTTCACATCAAATTAACCCCTAGTTAAACAGACTTCAGTGACACTGCTCCCTTATAAGCCACAAGAGTTTATACATATAGTTTAAAAATAGACACATAAAATCCTGATAAGATAGTAATAAAAACTCCTTGCCTGAAATATTATATATAATATATATAAATAAATATAAATAAATAGATAAATATAAATGGCAACTCTAAATACAAGTATGATGTAGTTAATATGCTAACCTAAGTATAAACCTTAATTCATGTATAAAGTGCAACACAATGGCATATGTCAAACATAAATTCTACAAACAGATACATAGTAAAACATGCATAAAATTGTGTCCAAGCTGTGGCTGTGAAGAGACCATACGCTTTTTAGGTACCACTGTAATTTCCTCATATGCAGCTTTGCAAATGGTATTAGTAGTATGCAAGATGCCATGAAGCCCAAGGCCTGCAGAATTTTCCTTGCAGGGAGTTGGGTCTTTGTTGCCATGGTTTTGACATATCAAGTCAGTTGTTGTTTGTCTGGCGTCAGATAAGCCATCTGGGCCGTTGTATTCAAGCTGACACCCAGGAATGTCATATTTTGTGAGGGTACTAGTTTTGATTTCTTTTCATTTACTGTGTACCCTAGGCAACTTAAAAGGTGTTTTACAAAAGCCAGATGTTGTAAGAGGATGCCCTTGCTTTCTGCTTGGATGAGGCAGTCGTCCAGGTATGGGTATATTTGAATTCTTCTTTGTCTGCAGTATGCAATTACTGGTGCCAGGCATTTTGTGAAAACCCTGGGCGCAGTGGAAAAGCCAAAGGGCAGTGCAGAGAATTGGTAATGGGTTGAACCTGCAATGAAACGGAGGTATCTTCTGCAATTTTGTCTGATAGGGACATGCAGGTATGCCTCCTTGAGGTCCAACGTTACTAGCCATGCTTTCTTGCCCAACATGGGAAGAAGCTGCTGTAGTGTTAGCATCTTGAATTTGGGTACTTGTAAGAAGGTGTTTAGAACTGAAAGGTCCAGAATGGGTCTCCAAGCATTGTCGTTTCTGGGGACTAGAAACAGCCTTGAGTAAAATCCTTGGCCTTGCTCCCATGTAGGTACCAGTTGAATGGCTCTCATGTCCATGAGAGCTGTAATTTGTTTTTGTGCCTCTGCCCATTGATTTTGTGGCAGGTTTGGCATTCCTCTTATCGTTGGCAAGGTGTGGAAATGGAATCTGTATCCTTGTGAAATAATGTCTAGGATCCATTTGTCCTTTGTGACGATGCGCCAGTTGTCTGAAAAAAGTGCTAATTTTCCTCCCAAGGGAGCTGCCAAGAGAGTTTTGCTTGGCCATATGAGGTTTAAGTCATTGTGTTTGCCTTCTAGTAGTTTGGGGCCTGTCTTCTCCTCCCTTCTGTGTTGCAGTGCCCCATTGTCAAGGTTTGTAGTGGGTTTATGGTTGTACTCTGCCTCTTGGGCGTCTGTATTTACCCCTCTGAGGTCTGTCAGTAGCTGGAAAGGACCAATTTTTTGTTGGCCAATTTCTGCTGAAGCGAGGGGGCTGAACCTGTAAGAAATCTTTGACCGTCTGCATAGATTTTGCCTTATCCTCCATTTTCTTTAAGACTTCTTCTGCTTTAACTCCAAATAGGACATCCTGCTGTAAGGGAGCATCTAGTAACTTTGTTTTAACATGATCAGGGAGAGTTTGTTCCTTTAACCAAGCATGCCTACGTATAACAGACCCAGTAACAGCTGCTCTACAAGAAGCTTCCAAGGAGTCAAATCCACATTGTAAAGTATGTTTGCCCACCTGTTCAGCTGCATACAACAGATCCTGCATTTCCTTCAATTCAGACTGTTGAGGGTGTGTGCTCATCTTTTGTTTTATTTGAGACATTAGAAATTGCTGGTATTTTAGCATGTGAAATTGACAATTTAGTGCTCTCATAGCTAGAGTGGCTGAGGTGTACACCTTCTTCCCTCACCTGTCTAATGCTCTGGAGTCCCTTTCAGAGGGTACAGGATTTTTTGCCATAGAAGCCTTAGCCCCTTTGGGACTCTGGGAGATAGTCTCTGGGTCTGGGTCAGCAACAGGGCTTTTGTAAAGGAATTTGTGGGAGTCAGGCACTCTATAATATCTGTCTGGTTTGGCTGGAGCAGGAGGCAGAGAATCTGGGTTTAAACTAGATTTTAAGTAAACATCATCCACAATGTCTAAAACTGGGGAGATAGCAAGTGGTCTGTGCTGGGGCAGTAAAAGAAACTCTCTGAGCCTTTTCTTTGAGTCAGAGTAGTCCTGACCTTCCCAGTGAAAATGTTCCCTCATGGTATGTAAAGTTTCCCCAAAGGAGTAGTCTTCAGGAGGAGAAGCTGAGGGAATGGAATCCTCAGCATCAGAATCTTCATAAGGGGGAAAGGAGTAATCTTGTTCCTCAGAGAAGCCTGTGGAAATAGACACTTGATCAGAGGAGGCATAATCTTCCTCTTGTCTAGGCCTTTTGTCGGGTGGGGGATGGGAACCCCTGATTAAAGTGATCAAATCTTCAGCCATTTTAAACATCTGCTTCTTAGGCATGGGGCCTTGAACTGGAGACTGAAGTGCAGTCTTTTTTGGTTTAAGAGGAGTCTTAAGCTTAGGATACGTTTATATGGTGAGCGTCGTCGGTCTGAAGACACCTTCAGAAACCAAAGGTGTTTCTGCAGCACCGGCGTCTCTTTCTGCAATGTCGTCAGTAGGGCCTAAAGGAAATGGCTGTGTCAGCCTAGAACTCTCCGCCATAGGATCCGAAGCGGTCTCTGGTTCCAATTCAGCAGTAGCCAGGAGCTGCGTAGGCGCCTCAATGAAAACCGGTGAACCGGAGACCGGCCCAGCTGAGGCCTTGGAGTCTGGCTTGGGTCTAGGCTGCCTGTCCTTATCTTTTGCGTTTTTTGTGCACGCCGGTAGTGGGTTGCTCCGACGGCATAGTATAATTAAATTTTCTACCGAAGTAGTGTCATGCGAAATCAAAGCGTCGTTTTATAGTCCGCTTATTGAACCTAGCACAAAAGCGACAAACAGTGACGTCGTGGTCTGGGCCTAGGCAAGGTATACAATAAGAATGAAAATCCTTATGAGGTATTTGCTTCCCACAAGAAATACAACTTTTTCTGACATCGGTCTGAGGCAAGAAAAGTTTCCCCAATGGGGTACTTAGCTTTATTGACGACTTCGGATCTGAAATTCGACTTCGAAAATCTCAGAAGTTGGCCGACCGGCACTTGCGAACTGCTTCTGCTTCGGGCACCGCGCGACAAGAAAGACTGAAGAAAATGGTGTTGGATGCATTATATATACCCCTGGCAGATCAGAAATAAACTGACAAGCCTGAGAAAGAACAGCCAAACACATACCTGGACATGTGTGTCTGATAATTATTCATACTCCAGACTAATTTCTTCTAACCCTTATCCTACTGCATCTAATAACCTACCTTTCCCACTCACCTATACTGCTCTTAGCTGTAGTTTCAATTGCAACTACTTTGATGTTTCTGCTATTTATTCATTGTTACACAGTTGTGCACACTTTTACATGACTTGATATTCTTTATGTACCTTGTTATATTTAATTTGCTTGCACCTTTACTTGACTTGATATTCTGTATGTTCGTTGTTAAATTTAATTTGATTGTACCCTTACTGTTAGTAGAACACACTGTTAAATGATTTTGATATTGTGCATGTACTTGATTATAGATTGCGTGTTTGTATTTTACTGTTACTGCCTTGGAGGTTTCTCCCCGGGCTTCCGCTGAAAACGGGCTCCTAGCCCAGTCAGATATTACCCGGTTAACAAGTGTAATTCATAAATAAATATATTAATTAATTTAATTTAATTTAATTAAATTAATAGGCCTACAAGCCAGAGTAGTTGAGACGTAAACCTTCTTACCTAGTCTTTCCATGGTTCTGCTGTCTATTAGGACAGTAACTTCAGTGGAAGGAGCAATTGAGAACGCTTGTCAAAAGCTACAAACACCACTGAGGTGTCAGTGCAGAAAATTACAGTCCTCAGCCACCCTATAAAACCTATCAGGCTTCTTGAAAGCAGGGGGCAAAGAATAAAGAGCTTTAGAGACATTGGGAAAAGCATCAGACAAATGAGAAATAGCAGAAGGTTTTGGAGATTCCATCTGCAACAACTCATAGTATCTCTTGTGGATTTCAGAGACCTGAGCAATCCCATTTAAAAAATTCCATCATCCTGGTGACTGTGCCCCCAAATTAAATTTCTTCAACGGGAGTATCAGGACTATTAGATTCCTCTTCCACTGACTCAGAGTGTAAAGGAGAAGGAATCTGGGAAGAGTAAGCAAGGAATTCCTCATCAGAATCTGACTCCTCCTCAGAGAAATCCTGTTCCCTGGGCCTTTTAAGGGGAGTAGAAGACCAAGGGGGTGCTAAAACAAACTCCCTGAGGAGGTTTTACTGCCATCAAAGCATTAAACAAACCCTGAGTAAAGGCCTGCCACCCACTCTGTGAATCCCTAACAGCAGGAGAAACAAGTTTAGTTTTTTGCTTCTTCTTTAAAAGAACATCCACCCTACAAAATTTAGAAGGCTCAGACCCAGGACAGCATTTAGTAACTGTAGTAGGAATTTCTTCCCAACTAAAATCTGCAGAATGCCTCTAGGCCTCTCAAAAATAATCAACTGTGGTTCCCCCTGAACGTCAGAAATGAACAACTGCAAAGCCTCATCAGACATGTTGCAAGCTGAATCCTCGCTGGCCTCCAACCTGGTCGTGGCAGAGGAATTTGACAACAAAGCCAGGTGAACCTCCATTTTCTCACTGACCTCAGAAGAAATGCCCGGCAGAGGCTGGGCAGTGGAAGATTCCAGTTTAAACTTTTTAATCTTCTTCCCTAATGGCTGACCCTCAGGGCGGGAAGTTCCTTCCATTGTATCTTTAGTGATAAGTTTAATGCTTTGGTTCTCAAGATACAAAGAAAGGGAAGAAAGTCTACTACAAAGAGTTTTTGGCACAAAAGCATGACAAATCTAACAGGTCATACGGTCATGTGAACCTCCTAGGTAAAAAAGACACATCGTGCCAGTCCTTACTGGGAATCTGTTTTTCCTGCACTGACATTTACCCTTCCTGGATGACATTAACCCCCCAGAGCAACAAAAAGCTAAGAAAAAACAAACCCCCGATGGGGTACGTATCTGCAATGGCTCAGTACCACCAACAGGACATAGGCATTGAGAATGGTGAACAAAACGTGTTCAAACTGGTGGAAATGACTTAGGCTTTCAGACCAGAGGCAAAGAAGTTCTGAGGGTGGTATGTCCAGACATCACCTTTATGCCTTGTGCTCTGCAAGGAGCATATATGTGACATTTAGAGTACCTTAAAGCAACAGTAGGCTTTGGAATATTGGCCGACATTGGGCTACTCACGGCAGGAAATCCCATATGTTAGGAAAGTGAATGTACAGACATCATATGTTCGAACGGCAAAAGACTGATTCTCGAACACTGAACCGGCTTCTCCTCTGGAAATTAGCATCATAAACAACATTTTTTTGAAAGGGGACAAGTACCTCTCTATCCCCTCCACACGTTATACATACCAACTTCAAGATCGCTCCGCACTGGGGAAAGGGCAAACCTGCAAACGTAAACAATACTGGCTTCTGGAGAAAAAGCTGGTTCGATTTTATGAGAATCTATCTTTTGCATGTCAATCATATGATACAGAACCAATTAATGAAGGCATCATATACAGTTTAAAAAATGCAAGGTGCAGAAGTAAGAAGGCAAAGCACAATCAGTTAACTTAATCCAATCAAATAATGTGTCCGTATATGCTGGAAGGAAAATGAACTCTGCAAAGTTCGACAGATACTTTAATGTCAAAGGATGGGGCCTAATCAAAACTCAAGCTGCCAATGATAAACAGCCCAGTTCTAATGTTGTTATTGAGCCAATAGAGTTATGTCAGCAGCTCAATGGAGAGAGCAACTACGAACACACAAAAATGAAGAAAGCTTATGTACACCCACAGTAAGACAGTCACAATGTACACAGGGCAGGATGGAATGAAACTGGGGGAACAACTCCCACTGTACCTGCCTGTATCCAGTATAGCCTGCAGGCTCAGTCTTACTAATATGACAACGAAGTAAGGTTTCAGAAGGGCTAATATAGGAAACTACTTTACATTTACCGTATAGTGTTAAACTGGTTAAATCTTAAAAGAATGAAGTGCATTTGGTAGATCACTGGAGGGAGGGGACAGAAGACAAAGGAAACTCAAAGAACAAACCACACTGGTGGAATCCTAGCCTTAATAGGTTATAAAACAAAGGGAAAAATGTCATGCCTAAAATCAGAAAGAGCAACTCCCGTAATGAGAGGTGCTCTTTAATTAAACTAAACAGGAAACCAGAAGGACTAATTAAGTCCAATTACAAGGTCAAGATAGACTCACAGGCTAAACACAACCACATACCCTTTTACAGCTATGACCGAAACCTCAAAGGCAGCACACATCAGTGTGCCAAACTGGTGGTCACTGGTGCCACCTTCACAGAGCACAGCAACATAGCAAATTTGCTGGCTGACAAATTCAGCTCAAACTCCCCCGCCACACACACTTCCCCTGTGTATGAAACGCCTACAAGCATAACCTTCTGGACTACTAACAGGGAGCAGGTCCTGGTGGCACTCACTAAGGCCAAAAATACATCTTCAGTGGGGCCTGACAATATCCCAGGATGCCTCCTAAATAGCTGGAGACATGATGTATCAGGACCACCTGAGTCACGTTTCAGTTACAGCCTCAAAAGAGATTTTGTACCATGAGAATGGAGGAGAGCAACTGTTGCCCCACTAAACAATGGTGGACTATCAACCGACCCTAGAAACTACAGACCTATTAGTCTGACTAGTCTAATATACAAAGCCATGGAACAAATTATCATGGAAATGCTCAACAAAGGCATAGGCAATCTTCAGACACTGGAACCAACCCAGTTTGGCTTTGTCAAGAGAAGATCATGCCTACTAAAGCTGGCAGACTTCTTTGAGAAGGTCACCAAACCAAGGATGAGAGGATGAGGGAGGGGAAAATGGTGCAGACTGCTTAAGGCATTCGATACAACACCCCACTTGGGTACAGTAGACAAACTCACAGAATAGGTAATAAACCCCTACATAACTCGCTGGATTACCAGCTGGTTCACAGACAGGATCCAGGAAGTCAAGAATGCTGATATCACCTCCACTAAGAGACCAGTCACCAGAGGGGTGCCTCATGGCTCGACGCTGAGGGCGCTGTCATCTTCTTCTCAGAAGTAAAGGCTAATGTCAAGGGCCTTTGGTTGACTACGGTCGCAGATGACAGCAAATCGGGAGCTATCATTGATTCCCCCCATTATACAAACATCTTGCAAGAGGGTCTATCACAGAAAAATGACTGGTGCCAAAACAATGAACTAAAACTCAATGCCAAGAAATGCATTATAGTGCTTTTGGGAAAAATGCCACCCAGGCTAATTACCCCATTGATAAGACACCCCTCATAGTTTACCCCGTAGTTCAGGATCTGGGAATATGTAGACAGTATTCTTGCCTTTGACCAACATGTGGCCAAGGCAGTAAAAAGATAATTTTATATTGTCCATCTTATAAGTAAGGGAATGGCATCCAAGTCCAAGGAAGTCATACAGCCACTTTATTCAGCCCTTATCAGACTCATCACAGAGTATAATGCCCCCTTCGGTATGTACTTGACTAGACATATGCAACAGTTGGAATGCCCACAAAGGTTCCTTACAAGGAGAATCCAGAGTATAAACCCACTGCCCTATAAGAATTGCCTTAATGTCCTATCTCTATCTTGTGTGTCTTACAGGTTACTGAGGGGCAATCTATGCCTGGCATACAAGGCATCCTTGGATACAGCTCTGATACACATTTTGCACATCTGCAAAACAAACAGCATCAGAAAGTACAGTTTTGGCCACCTCCCATAAGATGGGTTGTCCGGGATCCGCTAGAGCATGGTCTGACATATCAGTTGTCCTACGCCAGGCATCTTGAGTGCATTTGGTGACCCAAGATCAAGGGCGCTGTCGAAACATTAATAAATTCTTCAGCAGCAAGAAAGTATAAACACAAGGCACATAACAGACATCCATCCCGAATAGAAAAGATCCCCCGGACCGCCAAAAGAAAAAGGGGCTAAAGACCCAACAGAAAAATCCTAAAGAATTATATGTGTGGAAAGCTGACAAATATGAGGGTACAGAAATCACAGCTAGTCCTTAGGGGAATGGAACTGCAGTGTCCCAAGCTGGGGAGGGAGGAAAAACCTGAGGGTTGTTGCATGTAAATTGGAAAGGGGGATAGTAGGAGTAAAAGCCCCACAGTATCTGCAAGAAACAAACTGCAGGGGCTGGTAGATCAAAAGGCAGGTTGTAGTGTTTGGGGAATGTAGGATCTTGTAAAGGGAATGTGTAGCTCCACTCCCTATAAAGGCTGTGGATAAAGCCTGCTCAAAAGTTGTAGTGAGTGTGGCTAGCTATAGCACACGTGTGGCCTGGTACGGAGCTGGTGTGGCAGCCTCTAGAATGTCCTTTAGCTAAATGATTAAGTGCCCTTATACTTTGGTTTGTACTTGTTTGTTTCCTATTCCTTTCCTTGTACTCCAGCAGCCATGGAAAGAGTTTAGTGGTGGAGAGCAGTCTTGTGGTCTGTGTTTGTTGTTAAGAGTGTAATTGTGTTGTCTGTGCCCCAACAGCAGCAGCTACAAAAGTTTGGTCAGAATTTCCTGTGGTGAATTGTCTGTCAAGTCAGGTGCTTGGCTGGATTGTATGTCCATTCTGTGCATTGTAGCTTGGTGAATTTTGATTCTTGAAAGTCTGCAGGAATATGAGAATATTTAGGAGGGCCCTGTTCTGCTGCCAACTCTGTTGAGATCAGGATGACTGCAACTCTGAACTTGAATTTGATGAAAAGAGAGAAGGTTTGCTGATGAGCTGAAGAATTTCTGAGACTCTTGAGACTGGAAGTGAGGTTTCCAAAGTTTTTGAATTCCAGGAAAGGGCATTTTCTGACTGGTGGAAAACTTTCATCCAGGAAGAGTTAATTTTTTTCTGAAACGTTTGAAAGGTTTTATGGACAATTGCTTGGTTTTTGCATTTTGGAAGAATTTGAGATTGCTCTATGAAACATTTTTAGGGAGGGATCTGAAAACACAGGTATACTCACATCTGTAATAAGGCTGGGATTGCTGAACATGATGCATATTATGCCCTTGTTGGCATTCCAGATGATGAATTTCTTCCACTTGGCTGAATATGTTTTTCTATTTTCAAGTCTGATTCAGCCCTGCATATTGTTGGCATCTTTTTACCCTCAGATATGTTGGTATTCCATAAAGCTCTGGAAGAAAGGTGGCTGCAGGTTTTGATGGATTCAGTCAAGTTTGTTGAGAGTTAGAAGCAGTTTGTCATGAGAGAAAAGGAATTGTCAGCTAGGTCCAATGTTTGCTTGTTTGATGAACATGCACATAATTGCCTTAGCTGAGAATGCTTTATCAAAATTGGTTTTGCCTGTTCTTTGAGTCTCTTCAGTGCTCGCTTGGCCAGTTTGGGTAGTGTTGCCTGTAATAAATTGTTAGGGAAAAATTGTTAGTGGAGAGAGCATCCGTTCTCAGTTGTTCACCTTTGATAGTCATGGGAGCCCCTTGAAGTAATAGGTTCCAGGAGATCCATTTGAGAGAGAGAGCATCCGTTCTCGGGCTAGAGAATGTGATTGCAGCTTGAATAGAACTTCTCCATGCCCTTCTGCTCCAGATCCAAAATGAGAATGTCGGTCTTCCCCATGAGCTTGGTATTTGCCTTTCATGGTGTGGATGTTTCATCCATTTGTGTGTTCATGTGGATCTGCAGTGGAGTAGAGGGGAACATGTAAGGTGCAGGGACCTTGAAAGGGATATCCTGTCTGTCCATACTTACAGGGACAGTGTCCAAAGAGTGTTTGTTAGTTGTCCTCAGGTGCATGTTACGAAGGCCTCATTGCATGTATCACTGCCTCAGTTTTGTTTTCTGTCTCGATGCAGCATTTGACCTTCCATCCATCTTTTGATGATCTTTCGATTGCATGTATCACGCCCCACATCTCTTCTTGATTTTTGTTAGATGCTTTTCCTTGAGAAGGGTATTGATGCAACTGCCTTCTTTGTTGAGCCCATGCATGATTTATGACGGCAATTTCCTTGGCAGGACTTGCTAGAGGTTTGTGTGAAGACATAGAGTGTGGTAACTTGTTGAGACCATAAGCTTTTCTTTTCATTTGTTGCTGTGTACCATTAGAGCTGCCGATCATAAGATTGAATGATGGATGCCATAGCCTACTAGATGCCAGATTTTAGCTGGGTCGGTCAGTTGGAGCTTACTAGGCAGCTTTATGCAAGAAAAAGTCTTCTGAAGTTTCCTCACAATTGTTTTGTTGGGCATGTTGGTGTGTTGAATTTAGGCTTCCTGAAAGTAATCTGGTCTTGATTCTTGAGTCTTGACTTTTGAAAAGCCATCTGTGATTGTGTCAGACTGTCTAATAGATTGATGCATCAAGTTTCAGTTCAAGATCCATTTTGAATGTTTGCTGTAAAGCAGTGGCCAGTGGTTTTTGATTGACATGGTCAAGTTTCTGCAGCCTTACTGGAACCTGTGTAGCGTGCAAAGGCGATCGTCAGGCAAGGGTATATTAAGCACAAGCCTGCAGAAGATTGACTGAAGTGCCAGAAGAAATCACAAGGGTCCTGCAATGTGCTGTGACACATGGCTGCATTGACTATGCCTCAAAGTCGGGTAAGTAGTAGATTGGGACAGCCCTTGCCCAGCATGGGAGGTCGGTAAACCAGCCAGACCCTTTATTATTTTGGCAGCATTTGAAAATGCGGCACAATTTTTGGTGCAGCACAAATGGAGAAAGTGTGTTTCTTTTTCATTTTGTTTAGTTTGACAAGAATGATCTTCTTTCTTGGCGGGAACTCCTCCTTTGCTTTTCCTTTTATTGTTCTTGTTCTATTGCTTTTGCAAGTCTGAGCTTTGTTTGAAGTCACTCTGCTGTTTGAGTTTGTGTGCTCTTGGATTTGTGGCATGGAAGTGGAACCTGTAACCTTTTGAAAGGTATGGAAGTGGAATTGTGTCCCTTTGTCTACTATGTCCTCCATCAAGTGTCCAATGTTAAAAATAAGTGAGAAATTCTTTAATTTGAAGGATTGCCCTAGCTAAAAGGCCTTTTCAAGTCATACGGCGGTGATCAAGTCAAATCATTGTGATTGTCCTAATGGTGCTGCCACTGGTTTGCCAGCCTTGTCTGAGCCTGTGGTTGCCATTGGTGGCCCTGTCCCTGCCTCAGTATTTGCCCTCTACCTCGACTGCTTGTGTTTTGGCCCTTTGGAATGTGTCATGTGTTCTGAGGCCCAATGTTTTTTGATCCTGAACCCTCCTGAATCTGGAACTGACTGCCTGTCTGGAATCTTTCCTTGACTTCTCAGTTCAGCTTTTCCACACATCAAGCAGCTAACACCTGTGTTTTTTTAGCAAAAAAAAGCTTTTTTTCTTTACTTTGCATTGGGCTTTACTTGGCTTTGGTTGTTCCATTGTTCATCTCCAAAAGCCCCTGTGTCATAGCTGCCCCTGTCATGAAGCAATGCATCATAACCACACTCATAGAAGAAAACCACTGCTAAGTTGCTGATTGCAAACCACCAAATCCTGCAATGCCTATCTATCTTGCTCCTTAGAGGCTATAAGCTCAGGAGCAAATCCTGCAAAGTAATCATACTGAAACATCAACAAAAGAAAAAACAGTTTAAAAATTGACAGTGACCTCATGGCAAAGAAGGTGAAATTTTTTGCCCCATCTCTCCAGGACTCTCTGTCCAAGGGCAAAGGGTTTTGGTTTTGGCAAAGGAAGTAGCCCTCCTTTGGGCCCCTGAGAAATGGTTCCAGATCCACCAGTAGATCCACAGAAGAGGCTTGAAAGTTATTTATTCCACCAAGGAATCTCTCTCTCTCTTGACAAACAGACAGGAGAGAATCAGGGTCTGAGCTGAGTCTGAGTATACATCATCCATACAAGATCCATCAACACTGGAGATAGAGTAATGGCTGGGGCTGGGTAAAGGGGAAGGCGTCAGCCTTTCCTTCCTGGAGACCTGACCCTGCCCCCTGCCACTGAAAATGTTCCCACATGACTTCTGGAACCTGCCTCCGAAGAAATATCCTGGAGAGAGGAGAGAAGGAATGATGATTCCTCTCCCTCAGTCCTCGTGAGCTGGATCTTCCTGGGTATCTGAGTGCCTGAATAGGCCTGAATCCTAAGAATGTAGAGGGAGAGAGTCTGTAGTCCTGCTCAGTCTCTAGCCCTTCTATCTGCAGGTGGCTGAGAACCTCTGTCTGTCTGGATCTGATTAGAGAGATTAGAGAGTAGATTAGATCTGAGAGTCATGATCTATGAGAGGGCCCTGGGAAAAAGAAAAAGGATTGATTTAGGCCTTAGGGCCTTAGCCTGGCTAGCTACCTTGTGTATGTGATGGCCGACATGGAGAGAGGAGGCCCTAGCTACCCCCGCAGGAGGTTTAGCCACAGCCAGGTAGGTCAGGAGCTTTAAATCTGAGCTCGGTGGGAGGAGAAATCCGGGGAAACACCCGGCCGAAACCTCGGGACCCGGCCGGTGTGATAAAAAGCGGTGATCGACCGGCCGAAGCGTTCACAGACCCAAAGGGAAGAGATAGGCTTAATAGAAGAGCTTGGCGGTGGTATCCCGGTGGACCGGCGGGCGAGGATGTCGATCGATCCCTTACGTTTTGATATGTCTGTGGTTGTTCTCTGGCACATGATCTCAACATAATTTATCCAAAAAGTCTTGGCAAATTCTGCCGGTGCCTGAGTTGTCGTAACAGTAAAGCAAGCACAGGCGGCGGTCTGGTCTGGGCTCAGGCAGGGAAGGGCAGTAGAATGGAAGTCCTTATGAGTTGTTTGTTTACCACAAGACAAGACAATTATTAACCTTTTTTTTTTTTCTGACATCGAGAAAAAAAAAAAAAAGCCCCCAAATGTTGGTACTTGAGGGTTTGATGACTGAAAAGCTAGAAGCTGACCGCTGACCGGCCGCGCTTGCGAACTGCTTCACTCACGGCGGCGGCGGCAAAGAAGAAACTGAAGAAGATGGCGGCGGATGATGCCTATACCCCCAGCGCTCTGGCGGGGAGGAGGCGACATCAGCTGGACACGGACCCAGACTTTTTGGAATCAGCCCGACGAAGGCTGGCTGAGCAGGCAGACAACATATGTCAGGACTGCAGTTGCATTCTTGAAGGACATCCATTACCTCCAAGGATTTAGATTTTGCTTGTGACATAAGTAAAACATGTTGGTGAGACAGATTATGTGTCTCAGAAGGATCCCCATTCTCTGGAACAGGATCCCCATCCACGTAAAGCAGAGTCCATCCCTAACCCTATTTAAATATAACCTAGACCAATGGATGGGAAAATCGGAAATTTACCCTGGGTCTGGCCCCCATGTCTGTGACAGACAGAGAGGCAGACAGTAATGCCCAAACAAACATACCACAACAAACTTAACTAACATACTCCCGCCTAAGAACACCCATGATACATACGGACAATAGTGGGTTGGATTGCAAGGCTAGGCTTGTAAAGGCCATGGTGGCAATTAGCCTAGCAACTATGAACCTATTCAAGTAGAAAAGGGCCAATACGATGATGAAAATCACCAAAATAAACAAAAAAGTTACATATGGGTTTAATGACTGACACGCAAACGTAATAAGGCAATGCAGACTAGGCCGCAGTGGTGCAGCGGTTAGCATTGTCGCCTCACAGCAAGAGGTTCTCCGGTTAGATTCTCGGCTGGAGCACCTTCTGTGTGGAGACTGCATGTCCTTCCCATGGTCAAGTAACGTTTAAAAACATGCAGGTAGGTGTGTGCATGAATGGGTGTGCCTTCCTTGAAGGGTGGGCATCGGGCTGGCACCTCGGCACTGTAAAAATCCACTGCCAATCATTAGCGGACCGGAGTTCCGCTGTGGCGACCCCTAACCGGGAAAAGCCAAAAGACATTAGTTTTAGTAAAAGCACCAGACTAATAAAGAAATTCAGTATAGTAAGAGTAGGCTCTTCAACAGTAGAAAGTAAAGGTGCTGAAGAAATGGTTACACTTTGGTTAGAATTTGTTACATAATCATGATGCAAAAGCATATGCCACTATTTTGTATTATTATCTTAGTACTTTGTTTCTTCTATACACACAAATGTTACTTAATGTCCACTTAAAACTGTTTTCCTAACTTGTGTTTAGATATCGACTTGTCTGAATTGTAATTATTTTGCAAAGTGCTCAAAGTATTTAAACCTGAGTTGTGCTGACTGAAAATATCCTCCCTGTGTGAAAATGAAAGCTTAAACAGAAGAACCTTTTCTAGATTGCCAGTGCCAGTACTTCAGACAAAACAGTGTCTTAATATGCAAGTGGCTGTCTCGGAATTGTATGGTCAAGATAAAGAACACCACATGCTGTTTTTCTGAAGGATGCTATAACTTTATGCTATTTTTTTTCAAAGATCAGTAAACATGCTGTACTACTGTTTGACATCAATTAATTTTATGAACCATGATATACAAGTTTTAAAGAATTTAGCAGAACTTAACTTTCCTGTAACAACTGGACTGTTTTTTCTTCGCTCCCTGCAGCCCACCATACCACTGTTACTTGTGTATAATAACCCCGAAATTGCTATACTTCATAGTAACAGCACTTGTCCAGGATACTGCAGTCTTAAAACTGGTACATAATCTGGCTTCAGTCAACTCACACATTATTAGTGAACATGAGTGCCGAACAAATGCTTCAAAGTTCTGCTTTGCTCCACCATAAAATGAGGCAAACTAGATGGGAAGGAAGCCATTTATATGTGTCCGACAGATGAATGCAAGCTTGACAAACTCTCAGTCTGATTCTCGAATACATTTATAAGATTTATTCCTATCAGCTAACTTGTGGACCTTTTTGAAGAGATATCAGCAACTACAAACCACAAGTACAAATCCAGGACACAATCTTCCTTGGAAATCTTTTACACAACTCAAAGGGGACCTATGGCATACTATTTAAAAATAAAAAGTTTCAGAATGAAGTAGGTGAATAACCTCTGGTATGTCACAAGTATACCCAAGAACAACTATTACTTAAGCTAATTATGCCAGCAATAATTCTGTTCAAGCATCACACCTCTTTAGCACAGCACTAATGTCTAGATACCAATACATAATAAACATCCAGTCAATGCAAACATTAAACAGTACTGCAGGAAAGCTACAGTTAACACCAGCTATTAAAATTCTCACATAGGAAATACTAAAGTCAATTCATTAAACAAAATATTAAGTGCCTTCATCTCAAAATATCATGTAGACTATCAGAACAAAAGTTCTACAGAAACAGTTTAACTACTAGACCTTTTCGACATCATTATATAACATCAACTAATCAGGATGTGTTTAAAACATATTCATCAAAACATTACCAAAAATTATTATATAACAGTAAATACATAAAAAAGCCAGTCACTAAAAAAGTTTTTAACAAACTTAAAGACAAAGCTGCTATCTGCATTTGAGAGCACGTTCAATGACCATACTTTAATTCAAGACACAAGAATGACTACTATTCAACAACTTGCCAAAAAGCTCTTTGCCAGGACACTACTCATGTCACCCCATCCTAGCTCCTAGCGTCACTAAATAAATCACAAAAAATAAAGAGGTTTTTCCATCTACGGCAAATTATGGTGCATTTATAAAGGGAATTATTTATGTTCATTGACAAAACAGTATATAGATGTTCACAAACTTTCACAGCCATTGCATCCCCCATAAACACATCTTCACTTGCACTACAACATAAAATGACCCCTCATAACTTAAGTTCTATCAAGATGTTTCAAAGTCAAAAAAGGTCCTAGGTCATTACTGCCTTTTTCATCAAGCACTGACAAATGAAGTCATAACTTAATTCATAAATACAAACACATACATTATTTCCTTTGCATTAAACCAGTGTTGAGTCCCACCATGAAAATATCATTGCACTTATTTAAAATATCCATAAGTTAAACCTCCATTTTATTATACTACCCAACAAGTTCTTGAAACTAATTGCTATTTTTATCCATACCATCTGGGAATTTCATAAGATGCAAGCCTTTTGGTACCTTCCCCAAACTTTGTACATACAAACGGTCCCACATTAAGGATTTAAAAAGTTTTTTTTTTTTTTCCCCAAGTTTACTGGACATGTCCAGAACAGTGTTCACAGGGCCTGTATTACTGTTTGCGGAATTATCACAGTCACTTCATAGATTAGATGTCTTTAAAAACAATAAACTTTATTCTTTCTCTTTAGCGTAGTCTGTAACTGTTATGAATGTTACCACTTCAAAAGCTGCACTCGTAGTTGGATGCTGGGACCTTACTCCATATTATGAAAGATACCATTAAGCACCTTTAAGGTAATTACATAATTCCACTGAGGTGGAGGGAATCGGTGTTGTCCAAATCACAACTCCAACTACATCCCACTTACAAACCAGGATGAGTACAAACCAAAAACTGTTACAAAAACTCTCTCTCTCATGAAAATACTGAAATCAATTTATTAAACAAAAGTAGAGAGATTTTTTTTTGTCAAAATATCAAGGAGACTTCATCAACACGTTACAGAGAAAAACAGCTTAAATACCAGACCTCATAACATCGCAATTTGCTTAAAATGAATTCAGCAACAGAAAAAAATTACCAAAAAATTGTGAGTGAATAGTAAATACATAAAAAATTGTTACAGAGTTAAGAACAAGTCTAAAATGTAAACCTGCTGTCTCACATTAGAACACTTACACAATTCTTAGACTTTTAAGCTGGGGTGAACTGAATTGTTTCCCCTTATGCAAACCCAGCAAAACAGGACATTTCTTAAAGGTAAAATATGCTACTGACAAATTGGTTTGGTTTTAGCAGCAATGGGACTAGGACAATCTATCTGTGGGAAGTTTAAAATGTCTGATTCTCTCTGCATTTAACGGATGCCTTGCAAAACAAGATGGATCCGAAAACAGCAAATTTGAAACTCTTGAATCCAAGGTTCAAGTTCCTCCCCTCTAGCCATAATTCTTCTCTGCCATCACAGTTCTTCACACAGAGTCTATCCACCTATACCAAGGGCTTCTCCTACAGTCTACAAAGAGAAAAGGGCCTGAAAGAACAATGAAACAGTCTCATATTGTAAGAAAGACAAGGCTACAAACATTTCAAGTATAGCCTATCAAAATCCCAGAAAGTGACAGCTTGGTAAGGGGACAGAGTGAGGATAAACTGAGACACATGAAATAAGACAACACAAATCTAGCATTACAAGTACATAATTTTCATACCTGATGTTGTTTTTTTCAATCTGCCTCAACTACTGGGACAGATTCCCCAGCAACTGAAAATCCTAGGGGGTCTCAAGGAAGGATAATCTGGAGAATGGTGGAGCCAAACAAAGTCTAGCATCCAGACTGCAAGTCCATCTTGTAGAGGGAAATAAACCTAGTACAGTGGACTACGTAGTTGCAAAACAGATATCAACAATAGGCTCTCTTACAGAAGAAAGTTGTGGAAGTTGCAACAGCTCAAGTAGAATGAGTCTGAGGTTTATGAGGTAAAAATAAGCCTTTAGCTTTGTAAATAAAATTAATACAACTGAACAACCACCTGGACAGCATGACCTTGGAAATACTACATCCCAATTTTGTCTTAGAAAAAGGATAGAAACAGTTGGTCTTTTTTTCTGAATTTCTTGGTAGAGTGCAAACAGAATCATAACTGACAGTGAATGTCCAGAAAATGTGATGTATATTCTCCTTTGTTCAAGAAATTAGGAAAGGCCACTGGCACATTAATAGCCTGATTCAAGGCAGAGTCCAAAGCAACCTTGGGAAACAAATTAGGTTGGTTCAAACAGAGACTATATCTTTGTAAAACACCAAACAGGGAGGCTTAAGTGACAGGGCCTGAAGTTCTGAAATTCTCCTTGCTGAGGTAAATGCCACCAGAAAAAGTTTTCCAACAAAGAAATATTCAGTTCCACGGTAGCTTCATGTTCAAAATGGGGCTTAGTTAAGGTCTGTAGTAAGATGGTAATACTCCAAGGAGGAACAGGGTCACTTTATGGAGGCTGAAGGACAAAGATACTCTACAAAAATACCTTTGATAACTTCAATGTGGCAACAGGAATAGATCCTCTCCCACATGAAAATTGGAAATGCCTGCTAGTTGAACCTTGATAGGTAGCACTTGCCAGAAACATACTGGTCAAGAAATTCAAAATAGATGACAACGGGGCTGTAAAGTACAGTTGTGTACTTACCATAAATGTAGATGTTAGAGTGTATTCACTGCTGCAGTCACAGTTGGGTTATCCTGCTGGCAGTCTACCCGCAGTTGGCCTGAATTCCAAAGTCTAGGTCCGGCGTCGGTTGCTGTCACCTCCTCCCTGACGTCAGTGCGCCAGGGGTATAAGAGATGCAGCCGATGCCATTTTCTTCAGTTTTTCTTGCCACAGATGTCAGGTGCCCCCAAAAGGGTAGGCTAAAAATATGTCAATAAAGCATGCATGTACCAAGGTAAATTTTTCCTTCATCTACAAGCAAATACACCACATAGGTTGTATAGAATAGAGAAGTACAGATAAATTCCAGCAAAGATAAGGGGGATGGTGGGAGGGTAACCTGGACTGCAACAATGAATACACTCGAACATCTACATTTATGGTAAGTACACAACTGTACTATGTTCATCGTGTTTCACTGCTGCAATCATTACAATTGGGTTGAATCCCAAAGCTAAGGTTGGGAGGCTGGAGCTAAATAGGATTAGGAGCGGCTATGAGGCCCTGCAGAACTGCAGTGGCAAAGCCTGCCCTGGCTTTAGAGTAGAGTGGTAGGTGATAGTGCTTTGTAAAAGAGTGTACCGAACTCCAGGTTGCAGCCCCTAAAATGTCTTTGGTTGGTGCTCCTCTGAGGAAGGCTGCTGCTCTGGTTGAATGTGGCCTAATGCCCTTAGGCACTGATTTGCCATGTTGTGAATAGCAGAAATGAATGCAGTGACCTATCCACTTTGAAATAGTCTGCTTTGAGATGGCCTTTCCTTGTGATCCTGCAGCATATGCCACTAGTAATTGCTCAGTTTTTTTCTGAAAGCTTTGGTTCTGTCCAAATAGAAGTGCAGCTGTCTGTGTATGTCCAAAGAATGCAGAAGTCTCTCACCCTTATTCTGTGGGTTTGGGTAGAAGGTAAGCAAATTAATAATTTGGTTAAGGGCCACACTGGACACTACCTTAGGCATAAAAGTTGGGTTTGTCCACAGAGAAACCCTATCTGGATGGAAAATGATAAAAGGTTCCACAGCCATGAGTGCCTGTAGCTCTGAGACTCGTCTTGCAGAGGTTATTGCTAGGAGCAGAGCCATTTTCGATGATAAAAATTTTATATCAGCTGTAGCGGCTGGCTCAAAAGGAGGCAGGGTGAGTTTTTCTAAGACATAATTGAGGTCCCATGCAGGTACTGGTGATCTCCTTGGGGGCCTTAAGTTTTTGGCTCTTCTGAGGTACTGCCTTAATAAAGGATGAGAAAAAATAGGTGGCTCTGTATTGTAATGAGCTGAAATGGCAGAGGCATGAATCTTAATTGATGAAAAGGACAGGCCTTTGTCCAGCATCTCAGTTAAATATTGCAAAATCTGAGGAATATTTGATACAGTCATGTCAATCCCTTGTGCCTGGTTCCAAACACAGAATCTCTTCCATTTTTCAGCGTAAGATTTTCTGGTACTAGGCCTCCTGGCCTCCAAAATAACATCCATCACCGCTTTAGAGAGGTGTGTTTTGAATGACTACATTATCCGCCATGCTGCCAGATTTAAGGTCTTGAGTTGGCTGTGCAGGATCTGATTGTTGTGTTGGGACAGTTATGTGAAGAATTTGAGGTAATGTCCAGGCTGGCTATTGAGACAAGTTCCTTAGGATTGGATACCAATGCTGGCGCAGCCAGTCTGCGGCAATCAGCATCATTTTTGGCTTCTTGTCTCACTTTTAGGAGTACCTTGGGGATGAGAGGCAGTGGAGGAAAGGCATATACTGTTACGTTTTTCCAGCTGAAAGATAGAGCATCCACTTTCCATGCTTGCTTGTGATAAGTCCTTGTGCAGAATCTCTGTAGTTGGCAGTTGTGAGAGGAGGTAAACAGATCCATGTCTGGGCATCCCCAATTCCTTGTTATCATGCTGAAGACTTGCGGATCCAATTTCCACTCATGGGGATCCATGAGGTTTCTGCTTAGCTCGTCTGCCAGAGTATTTATCTTTCCTGGCAGGAATTGTGCCTGCAGATGTACTTGGTAAGTCAATGCTGTGTCCCACAAAGTCATGGCTAGTCTGCATAGGGGGTAGGAATGAGTGCCTCCCTGCTTGTTTATGTACCACATGACTGTAGTATTGTCCATCTGTATCAGTAGTTGTCCCGGATGAAGTAGATCCTTGAAGGCTGTCAGGGCATTCTGAACAGCTAGCATCTTTTTTTTGGTTGATATGTAGATGCGTTTGGGTTGCGGACCATGTGTCCTGAATACATCTTCCTGCCATGTGGGCCCCCCAGGCATAATCTGATGCATCTGTTGTTAATATCTGCCTGGCTGTGGGTAAAACAAATGGCTGCCCCTTCTTGTGGTGACAGGCCTTTGCCCACCATCGAAACTCCTGTTGCAGGCAGGGAATTAGGGTAATTATTGTTTCCAGGCTGTGGCAATGTTGAGTCCAAACACTTTTTAGATACCATTGAAGTTTCCTCATATGCAGTCTTGCATATGGAATTAGCAGAATGCAGGATGCCATGAAGCCCAAAGACTGCAGAATATTTTTTGCAGATAACTGGGTCTTTGTTGTCAACATTTTGAAATAAGTAGTCAGTTGCCTTTGTTTGTCTGGCATGAGATAAGCCATCTGGGCAGTTGTATTTAAGCTTGCACCCAGGAATATTATCTCTTGAGAGGGTACTAGTTTTGATTTCTTTTCATTTACTGTGTACCCTAGGCATGTTAGCAATCTTTTTACAAACGCCAGATGCTGTAGTAGAATGTCCTTGTTCTTTGCTTGAATAAGGCAGTCGTCCAAGTAAGGATATATTTGTATTCCTCTTTGTCTACAAAATGCAATTACTGGAGCCAGGCATTTTGTGAAGACCATGGGCGCAGTAGAAAAGCCAAAGGGCAGTGCAGAGAATTGGTAGTGCATTGAGCCAGCTATGAATCTCAGGTATCTTCTGCATGATTGTCTGATTGGGACATGCAGGTATGCCTCTTTTAGGTCTAAAGTCACAAGCCAAGCCTTCTTACCCAGCATGGGCAGAAGCTGCTGCAGAGTCAACATTTTGAATTTTGGTATATGCAGATATGTGTTCAGAATACATAGGTCCAGTATTGGTCTCCAGGCTTTGCCCTTTCTGGGTACCAAGAACAGTCTTGAGTAAAATCCTTGTCCCTGCTCTTGCTGTGGTACTTGCTGAATGGCCCTCATGTCCATGAGGGATGACACTTGCTTTTGTGCCTCTGCCCATTGATTTTTTAGCAGGTCTGGCAAACTGTTTGCCCTTGGCAGGGTGTGAAAGTGAAACCTGTAGCCTTGTGACACTATATCCAAGACCCATTTGTCCTGGGTTATTACGTGCCAATTTTGAGAAAAAAGTGCTAGTTTTCCCCCTAAAGGTGCTGCCAAAATATAAGTGCTTGGCGCAGGCAGGGGGAAGTTATTGGAACGGTTTCCTGTATGGCCGTGATTTGTCTTCTCCGCTTTTGGAGGTAGAAGTGCCCCATTGTTTAGACCTGTATGAGCCTTGGGGCTGGGATCTGCCTCTTTGTGGCCTGTCTAACACTGGAAAGGACCAATTCTTTGTAGGCCAGTGCCTGTTAAATCTTGGAGGCTGAACCTGTAAGAAATCCTTGACTGTTTGCATTGATTTAGCTTTGTCCTCCTCCTTTTTCAACACCTCTTCTGCTTTAACACCAAACAAGGTATCATGCTGTAATGGAGCATCTAATAATTTTGCTTTAACATGATCAGGCAGATTCTGCTCCTTTAACCAAACATGCCTCCTAATGACAGAACCCGTAACAGCGGCCCTGCAGGAGGCCTCCAGAGAATCCAAACCACATTGCAAAGTATGCTTTCCCACTTGTTCAGCTACATGCAATAAATCCTACATTTCTTTGTTTTCTGCACATTCAGAATTTATCAACATTTTCTGTTTAAGCAGTGACATAATATATTGCTGATATTTAAGCATATGAAACTGACAATTTAAAGCCCTTATAGCCAAGGTAGCAGAAGTGTAAATCTTTTTTCCCCATCTGTCCAATGCCCTAGAATCCCTGTCAGAGGGGGTAGTGTTTTTTGCAGTGGAAGCCTTAACCCCTTTGGGACCCTGTGAGATAAATTTCTTTTTAAGAACCCTGCTGCTGAACCAGAAACTATGTGAATCAGGAACCCTGTAGTATCTGTCTGGCTTAACAGGAGCTGGAGGTAAAGAGTCAGGAGTCACACTGGACTCTGAAAATACATCATCTACAATGTCTAACAGGTGGAATAGCAAGGGGGCCTGTGTTGAGGTAGTAAAAGGAAGTCTCTGAGCCTTTTCTTAGATTCTGAATAATCTTAGCTCTCCCAGTGGAAATGCTCCCTCATGGTATGCAGAGTTTCCCCAAAAGAATAATCCTCAGGAGGAGAGGCTGAAGGGATAGATTCTTCAGCATCAGAATCCTCATAGGGAGGAAGAGAGCATTCCTGATCAGAAGAGGAATCAGAAAAAATGGAAACCTGATCTGAAGATTCATATTCTGTCTCTTGCCTAGGCCTCTTATCAGGAGAGGGATGGGAACCCCTGATCAAAGTAATTAAGTCTTCGGCCATTTTGAACATCTGTTTTTTAGGCATGGAGGCCTGTCCATGGGGCTGTTGTACTTGTTTCTTTGTATTTAGAGGTGCTTTAGTCTTTGCCTTTGAAGCTAGCAGCTCTTTTTAACATACAACTGTGTAGGCCTGAAAACGCCCTCAGAAGCCGATGCCTGCTCAGCGGCTCTGGACCCATCTGAGGGAATAGTTTCCAAGGTTCCAATACCTTGAGTTTCCAGCAGCCTAATCGGCTCCACGTGGGAGTCGGAAGCGGCCTGCGGCTCTAAAGTAGTGGGCGTCAGGGGCTGCGAAAGTGCCTCACTGAGAACCGGCAAACTGGCGACTGGCTTAGAATAAGCCTCATCGTCAGTTTTGGACCTCGGATGCCTGTCCTTTTCTTTGCGTTTCTTTTGAATTGCAGTAGTTGGATGGCTATCCGATGACATAGTGTAATTAAATCTTCTGCCAAAATAGTGAAATGCAAAATCGTACCGATGCTTAATAGTGCATTGGTTAAATCTACCACAAAACCGACAATTAGCAATGTTGTGATCAGGGCCTAGGCAAGGAATAAAGTAAGAATGGAAGTCCTTATGAGGTATTTGCTTCCCACAAGAAATACAATTATTAACTTTTTCTGACATCGGTCTGGAGCAAGAAAAAAGTTTCCCCAATGGGGTACTTAGCTTTTAATGAAGACTTCGGATCTGAAATTCGAACACGAAAATCTCAGGAGTCGGCCGACCGGAACTTGCAAACTGCTTTTGCTTCGGGCACCGTGCAGCAAGAACAACTGAAGAAAATGGCATCGGCTGCATCCTTTATACCCCTGGCGCACTGACGTCAGGGAGGAGGTGACAGCAACCGACGCCAAACCTAGACTTTGGAATTCAGGCCGACTGCAGGTAGCCTGCCAGCAGGATAACCCAATTGTTAATAACTGCAACAGTGAAACACGATGAACATCGTGGTGCATGCCCTTAGAGGATGCCGAAATGGGAAATCTCTTCCATTTACTTCTATACATTTTCCTAGCAGCACGTTTTTGAGATAATGACCAAATAGGGAACACAGAGAAAGAAAACCTGGAATTTTTGGCCATCACCGGAAGTAGAGAAACTAAGCATGTAGCTTTAGGGCTTTGCTCTGCAGGTGAGATTTGTCAGATGGGTGAGATATCAACCCTGGAAGAGGTTCTAGCACGAAAGGAGGGTGTACTAAGTGAAGCCAGAGGGGACAATGAGAATCACTTTCTCTTTGAACTAGACTGCTTTCTGAAAGAACTTGGTTGAGAGGAGTGGGTGGATAACCATAAAGGAGAACCAGGGGCTAATGTGCACCAGAGCATTCCTCAGTGACTCTCCTTCCTGTGGAATCAGGGCAAAGTAGTTCTACATCTGGTGCTGGACAAGCAGCAAATAGGTTGCAGTACGTCTGGCCCTAATAACTGAAGATCTTGGCAGCCCACTGACTGACAGACCTCTAGCGAGGCAAAAGAAAAGACCTGCTCAGCTTGTCCACTAATGCACTGAATTTCCCCGGGATATGTTTTGCAGCCAGACAGTGCTCTTTCCCTCTGCCAAACTCCCATGGCTTCCTGACATAGAGGATATGAATGGGCTCCCCCTTGTTTGCGGACGTAACGTACCACTGATATATTTTGTCTGTCTGAATTGCAATCACACTCATGTCAGGGAATCCTGGAAGGCCTACAGTGCTAGGACTGTCCTCATCTCTAGTGTTTTGACGTGAAGATTAGCCACATGCTTTGGACATTCTTCCCCTCGAAGTGCCCCCCCCCCCCACCACCACATCAGAAGGGAAGTGTCTGTGGTAACCATGGCCATTGAGGATGGGAGGATCAAGAGGCAGCCTACAGTAACTTGGGGGGGACTCGACCACCACTAAAATACATTGTATGCATATTCTCGTGAGACTAACTAGGAATTGCATTGGTTGTAACAACATAGACCAATGATTTAACAGGGTCTACTGTAACACCCTCATAAAATCTGGCATGAGGAACAACAGTTATGAGGGTGTCAGAGCCCATCAGATGGAAAATAGATATTGCCAAGAGATCTGGAGGACAGAGACCAACAGGAGCTAGTTTCTAGGTGATTAGCTATTTGCAAGGGGTTTATACTGAAAACCTTGAAATTGCATTGGTCGACCACCATGTGGTCGAATGGCGGTTTTCAAGTCGGCAGAATGTCGAACCAAAATGTATTGACTACACTACAGCAAATGGGTAGTTCATGTACTTGTTTCGACATTGTGCAGGGTGATCACAGTTCAGAGAGAAACAGGAAATTAGCCTATTTCCTCAATGTAGTGCAATCTCAAAGCTGGTATATTTAATGTGCGGGGGACAGTCCCCCCCACATGGAGGGTGCAGGGAGCATAGCCCCCTACAAAATAGCAGAATTAATGTACCGTTGACTGTAGTGTGTAACAGTACATTAATATACACAGCAGGAGGTAAGTGATGCCACCTCCTGCTATGTCGAATACATCAAACTATTGATGTCTATGTATTCATTTTCGTGTTGGTTGCTGTTTCGAAATTCCAAATTCAGCATTTAAGGTCAACATTCTGAATGGTCAACCAAAGAGGATTTGGAATTTCAATAGTAAACCTTTGCAAGGTGGTATCTAGGTAGCATGCTACGAAGTCTGTTGTCTGAATAGGAGTCAGTTGGGACTTTTTCATTTTGATTGTGACCCCTTGGTAAAGGCATAAGTGGAGTATAGAGTCCCTAGCTCGAATTAGTAAACCCATTATGGTTGTAGTTATGAGCTAGTCATCCAAGTACAGGAACACATAAAAATCTTACAGTCTAATATGCTCTGCAACCACTGCTATACATTTAGTGAACACCTGGGGGATTGTGATGAGCCTGAAGGGTAATGCACTAAATTGAGAATAACTGGCTTCCATGTGAAGGTGAAGGAATCTTCTGTACTGCCTGGCTATCTTTATATGATAACTGGGGAATTACAGGTCAACCAAGCAAATCCAGCTTCTCTTCCTCAGAAGAGGCAAAACAGAGTGAACCATGACAATATGGAATTTTGTCCATTTTATAAACTGGTTTAAAGTGGCTGAGGTCCATAATGGGTGCAAGGTCCTAGTTTTTCTTCAGAACAAAAAAAAACCTCTAGCAAATTCCAGACATTTGCTGGTCTAGTAGCTTTATGATTTCTTGGGCTGTTGCTTTCCTCTGTGGGGGCAGAACATCAGGAAGTTCTCTCTCTAACTTTTCTGTCTGGCTAACAAATCTGGCTATAATCTCTGGCTATTACTCTCTTGAACAAAGGAATCTTGAGTGATGACCAACAAGGCTTGAGGGTACAAAGACAACTGCCCCCCCTCCACCTCCAGAGTACAATAATCAGGTAACTCTTTAGCAGTGCTCAATGGGTTTCTTAGCAAAAGTGCCTTGAAATCCCCTGATTCTGTGGACTACTTTTGCCATGAGGGCAACGTCTTTTGTTAATGTCCCCTCTTCTGCCCCTTGGTGGCCTATCTCCAGAAGTGTCATATGCAAAGCCCCAAGACTTACAAACCCATTACCTCTTACCAACCTTTTGGTTCTGGAAGAAAGTTATTTGGGTGTGTGGAGAAATAGATACTAAAGGCAGAAAGGATTTTGATGGAGTGATTGTCCCGCTCACTTTAGGCCCAAAGAGGGTGGACGTGTTGAAAGGGACATTCAAAAAAGTCGTCTTGAAGTTCTCAGTAAAAATTGAAGAAATGCATCCAAGTGTGCTGGCACAGAGCAATACTTGTGCCTGCTACTCTAGAAGGGCCAAATGCAGAGTTGGATAGCAGGCGCACAGATACAGAGATGGAATGAAGGTTAGCCAAATGCGAATCAAAAATCTTGAAAGACTCTGCAGTCAAGGTACCTGACAGCAACTTGGACAGTTCCTTGGTCAAGTCTCTCTGAAATCAGGTTAATTGACCTAGGTTGTTCAACACATGTAACCTTGTCATCTCTAAAAAATACATTTGCTTTCCAAATCTGTACAAAGCCCTAGATTCCCTGTTAGGGGGATAGACAGAAGAGGTTTCCTCTGATAGCAGCCACCACAACGGCATGTACAGCATGTCCCTTTGCTCCAGTATGGGGAAACCATCACATCCAACTTCTTCCATGTCCATTGCAAATCTAGGTCAATAATTTCATAAGCGGGGGGGGGGGCACAACTCAGAAGGTTAAGAGGCCAGCTCAGAAAACCTTGAGAAATATTGATTACTCTTGGGAGAGGGTGTCGGTGGACCATCCCCCAGTTATTGCAGTAACTCCAAGATGTCTCCAAAGGAGACATCTTCAGGGGGGATTCTTGGGGAATCCTCTCCTTCCTCAAAATCCATATCTCAGTGAGGAACTTCTGAAAGGAGTCCAAATGTCTCTTCTTGTATGAATAATTCCTATATTCTTCCACAGTGTGAGGATACAGGGAAGACTCAGAAGGTGATGGGGAACTTGCCTCATGAGTCTTGTAGATGCCTAAATAAGCTGGCTACCCCTGATGGACAGGATACAGAGGAGGAGGAACTGTAGATGTAAGAAAGGATCAGGAGGGATACAAGCACAGGAGAGACACCTCTTCCGTGGATCAAATGCTTTGAAGGCAGACGACAAAACCATTCCAGGAGGAGTCCCTTTTGGATCCGAGGAACAGAAAAAAGGGACCCCCTTCAAGGCCTGGCTCCCGCAAAGCTGTCCAGCAGAGATCCACTGAGAGGAAGGTAAAACACAGTTGGCAATTCTCGTCCAAATGAGATGCTCCCCAGGAAGTACACACATTTGGAGAGCAGGTCTTATGCTGGTATTTTGTAACCTCATGAGGCATGCTTTTTTAAATCCTGCAGCCTTGTTGGAAGTCTCTGGGAGCAATCAACAACCTTCCATTAGTTAAACAAAAGCCAACACCTAAACACACTACCACAAGAACTACAAACAGCTAAGCAACGATAGACTGTTCATAGGTTGGTACTAGGCTATTGGCCCTAGGGCCAATACAAGCCTTGCCATAACAATTCCCTGGCTATTTCTTCCCACAATATTTAACGTTTATCTACCAAGAGAAATTTATAGCCTAAACAAATATTAAAGATATGTGAGAGTGTGTGTGTGTGTGTTCAAATGGGGCAGGAAAGAGACAGGCAGGGAAACGCCAACTGCGAATAAAACCCATGCAAAAAAGTATGCAGAACAAACTACTGCACTATGTGCAGTGACAGAGACCTGGTTCAAGGCTCCAGAGAGCACCCCCTGCATTACCAGGCTATAATTCATACCACACCTTTCAGCTACCTAACCTGGACCGAAACACTAAAGGCGGAGGCGTGTCCATATTCATTAAGGATATCCACGCCACCAGGCTAGTTGCTCAGCATAATGCATCTGTGATTATCCAAGTACAACTAACTCTGGGCAAGACCGCAATCCAAATTGTAACTTGCTACAGATCCCCCACCATACTCTAGGATTCCCACTCCTCATTTCTTGATACACTGGAAAATATTAGGGTACAACCCAACCAAGGGAGCCCGCAGGATTTTTTGCAGGGGGGTGCAAACCCAGAGCCCTGACCACACAGCAACAGAGCCCTGCCCCCACCACCCACGCTGCCATTCCAGTGTCCTGTTACGTGGATATTTCTCCCCTTTTGTCATAGACACTGTTCAAATCTCTGTGTGCATACTGTTTTATGCTTTACTTCTACAATGATTACAGATATTTGGATTTCATTTACAACTTTTATTTCAAATCTTATAGCACAAACACTGATAGGCATTTACTAAACCTAAACAAAGCAATAGTCTTACAATGAAAACAGACTTAGCATTAAAACTTTACCTTAGAAACCAACATTCACTGAAACAGTATTGAAACTCACATTCAAAGAAAATGCATCTGGCCAGTGGCTGGGCAAGTTTACCTTTGGGCTGTTTTCAAATCATAGGCTCCTTGCGCTCATTTTTAGAACCATGCAAAAGTTCTTTGAATCACCTTCCTGATTGTATTAATTATACTATATAATAACTGAATTATATCCCTTGTATAATACAGCACCACTTGTTAGTGTGTTTTAAATTTATAGTTCTCAACATTTTTCCTTTAAGCAATGAAACAAATCATATGAACCAATAATGACAACCTGCCCAATTCATCAAACCTCTGTCATACAATCAACCAATATCAGTCAATATGCAGAAAGTCATCTGAATAACTCCACATTAAAGAGATCTGAAACCAGTGAAGAGGTTGTTGCTAGAAAATGTTATATTTCAGTGGTTCATTTACAAATTCAGTGCCTGTTGCCCTTGAAGAATAAATTGCCTAGGTTGCATTAAAGGAAATGGTAAGTTGATATATTGCAATAGGGAATGGGCGGCAAGCTGAAAAACAGGTTCATAGTTATTGGGTGTCTCATCCAAAGGAGGACATACTAAGAACTATAGTACCATACCCCCTTAAAATACAAATGTACAGGCTGTAGGAGTAGAACCTACAGCCCTTTGCATCAAGATGCAAGTATGCTACCTGCTGTGCTAACACTGCATTAAAATTCTATACCACAATGATACCATTTGCTAAACAAAACAGTTGCACATTTTAAGCAGACAGCATGAGCAGCAGTAACCTTTGCTTCCCTTGAAGCTCACAATTCCTTGAAAATGCATTTTAAAATAAATTCCACCTGTTAGATCTAACTAGGACATTTCTCTCTCTCTCTGTCTGTGTGTGCCTCTCTCTCACACACACACACACACACACCTCAACTTCTTAGTGCAAGAAATCTTGACAAAGCCTAAAATAAACAGGGGCAGATTATAAATATCGCTTTCATGAGTAACAGGATTTGTGTTGGTATTGCTAGAATAACAGGATTTGTGTTGGTATGTATTTTTTAAAGGATATGATGTGCAAAACTATTTAGCAACTTCAATCCTTTTTAGGAGGAATATGGGGCAAACATCTGGACAGTCTACAAAAATGTGGACAGCTGAGGGGTATGCTACCTCCCTTAGAGATTTTGTCAAACTGTCCTTTCCAGATATTTTTACAATGTTTACTCATTCCAGCCTTGACAATGTACATAAATAGATTTTGTCAAAGTTACAACAACTTTAAACTCTGTGTGAACTTGGTGTTTGTTTGGGTTTTTTTTTTGACAGAAAGGTATAAAGGAACTGCTGGGATTTTTTTGCAGGGGGTGCAAACCCAGAGCCACACACGCAGCCATTCCAGTGTCTTATTACTTGGCTATTTTTCCCAGTTGCCATAAACACTGTTCAAAACTCTCAGTATGCATACTTTTTACACTTTACTTCTACAATGAGTAAAGATATTTGGATTTAATTTACAACATTTATTTCAAATTTTATAGCACAACCATCGACATTTGCTAAGCAAAGCAATAGTCTTACAATGAAAACAGATTTACCATTAAAGTTTCTCTGCCTTTGAAGCTGACATTCACTGAAACAGCATTGAAACCCACATTCAAAGAGAATGCATCTGGGCTGTGGTGGGTTAAGTTTACCTTTGGGCTGTTTTTAAATCATAGGCCCTCTTGCAGACATTTTTAGGAACATGCAAAAGTACTGTGATCACCTTCCTGATTGTATTAATTATAATATGTAATAATTGAATTATATCCCATGTATAATACATTACCACTTGTTAGAATGTGTTTTAAATTTATAGTTTTGAACATTTTTCCATTAAGCAGTGAAACTAAACATATGAGCCAGTAATGACAAACTGCCCAGTTCAGAACATTTCAACAATAAAATGCCACTCAAACTTCTGTCATTACAATCCACCAATATCAGTAAATATACACAATCTCCGCAGAAGTCATATGAATAATTCCACATTAAAACAATCTGAAACTAATGAAGAGATTGTTGCTATTGAAACAACTTTTATGTCAATGTTTCATCTACAAATTCAGTGCCTTTTGCCCTTGAAGAATAAATTGCCTATGTTACATTAAAAAAAATGGTAAGATTGTATATTGTAATAGGGAATAGATGACAAGTTGAAAAAGAGTTTCAAAGTTACTAGGCGTCTCATCCAAAGGAGGCCATAGTAAGGATTGCAGTTTCCCTTACCCACCCCTTAAAATACTAATTTACATGCTGTGGGAGTTGAAGCTACAGCCCTCTGTATCAAGACGCAAGCATGCTACCTATTGTGCTGCTAACAGTGCTTTAAAACTCTGTACCACAATAGAGATACCATTTGCTAAACAAAACAGTTGCACATTTTAAGCAGACCTAGCATGACTAGTAGTAAACTTCTATTCCACTGAAGCTCACAATTCCTTGAAAATGTAGTCGAAAATAAATTCCACCTGCTAAATCCAACTAGGTCATGTCACACACACACACACACATCTCAACCTGTTAGTGCAAGAAATAGGGACAGTCAGATTAAAATTGCTAGAACAGGATTTGTGTTAGTATGCATTTTTCTAAAGGATATGACACCTAAAACTCAAAATGTCTGTCACTATTTAGCAACTGACATCCTTTTTAGGTGGAATATGGGTCAAAAATCTGGGCATTCTGCAAAAACATGGATAACTGAGGGGTATACTACCTTCCTCTTAAACACACACACACACACACACACACACACACACACACACACACACACACACACACACACACACACACACACACACACACACTCACACTCACACTCACACACACTCACACTCACACCAATCTCTTAGCACAAGTAATCTGGACAAACCTGTTATAATTTGGGGACAAAGGCCCTAAACTGTGGACACATTTAGAAAGTTGCTAGAATAAAAGACTTTGTGTTAGAATGCATTTTCTGAAAGATATGAAGTCCGAAACTGAAATGTATGTAATTTATTAACTTTAATCCTTAGCTCATCAAAAAAAAAAAAATTATTAGGACTAGACCAAAAATGTAAAGCAAAAATCTGGACATTCTGTGAAAATCTTCAGAGTTAAGAGGTATGAGTCACAGACATAAATCCCACCCCATTAGAAAGTGGATAGAACAAATCTTTTGGGTTTCTAATACCTTGACAGGAATGTACCCCATTCCTAAGTCAAAGTACAATTAAAGTTCATCAAATCAGTACTGTTTCAATCTTTGATGTCAGCCAAAAGTGCTCTTCTCAGGACCCGCAATGTGCCCAGTAATGACTCCTCCTGCAATTTGTATGGAGTTACAGGTATCTAAATATGACTGTAGATTATTTTTAGAAGACCTGTTGCTCCTACTACTACACCTGTTCTTACTATGCAGCCGAAGTCAATTCATTACAAATGGATGCACTACTTTCAAACATGCCTGTATCACCTTTTCCTAAGAGCAGTTTTGTTTTCTGCTTTTCTGCTTTCCTACCCAAACCAGTAGAATGCAGCCATCCTTTGGAGCTCTGTGGGTAGGTTGAGGGGAGTATGGCTATCATACCCCCATTTACAGACTCCCCTACCAGATGCACATAGAATAAACACCTCACTAGGCTGCACACTCCCCTTTCACAGACTCCCCGTTACACATACTAAATCCACAGCCCTCACGGAATAAATCCTCATCATTACATGAGCACTAGGGGAAGTGACAAGGGGCTATGTGCATCCTTTAGATTACAGTGGTTTAATTGCAATGTGCAGGTAAAACGTGTTCGTTAATGCTTTTTCCCTTCAGCCTATTAATTCGAAATCTGGGCTATCATTTACTTTACGCTTCTTCTGTTCTATTTCTTCCATTTACCGATCAACAGTCTCAGAGGTACTCCCCCCAAAATGTAGAGATGTATTCTCTACTTGAAATTTACAAGGGTAAGAATAGGTCTGTCTTATCACACAATATTAACACAATCCCCGCAGCCAGGTTTAAATAAAAATGTCAGATTAACAACAGAACAAAGACAGCAACCATACAACTAGCGCAAATGATTTTCGATAACATGGAGAGACCAAAGTAACTGCACATTCATAATTTATATTGCAGAATCATTTCTTATTGTCCATAACTCCCCATACCATCCCTTCTAGCCCCCCAGGTACAACGCTGTTAAACTTCGATGTTTCAGTGACAGACTCTGGGGTTTGTCTAAAAGCATTTGAAGCCAAAGGCACTGAGAAACCTCACTGCATGAGACATGAGCAACACCATCACACCAACCAAGAAGAAATGAGAATCTCATACAACCAAAAGTTAACACCGTAGACCGTACATAAATTAAATTCACTTATTCAACCTAGTTTGTTTATGGGCTTTACATTACAGGAATATAAATGTTTTGTCACAAAAACAGTCAAATTGTGAACCGTTACCAAATACTGGTCACGGCCATTCCACTCAAGACCAACCAAGTTTCGAATGTCCCTAATTTTGGCTTCTTTTTTTTTCTTTTAGAAAATGAGATATGTATTGCAATGATGAACTTTTCCTCAGTATATTTTAAGTAAAGAGGGGAAATTAAACTACTCAATTGCCTCAAATGTGCCACTTTAACATTTTGGCGCCAAACTTGAAGCTTAGCTGACATATTCATGCTTTCTGTGTATATAAAAAAAATACCAGTAGGAGCTTCTTTCTTATGACAGAACGTACCTTAAGTGCTGCACGCACGACAACTCTGTTAATCTTTTCTGAGGCAAAAGCTCTTTCTGATTCTGGTGACAAAAACAAATCTCGTCGTTCACTCCGACTCTGCCACTGGCAATCTGGATAACTCTTGGCTATGTTAACTGTCAATGGTCGGAAAGGTGGGAGATCGAGTTTGAGGAGGAATTAAGGCTTGCTCGTCATATATCATATGACCGCAACCTCCAACAGCATATCAGCATCTCCTCTGAACTTCTGAAGGATGCAGGTTTAATGGGGGGAAAAAAAAGTTGAAAATCGAAAAATGTGTGGTTTCGCCAGTACATTTTTCGATTTCAACATGATCATTCATCAGATAAATTGCACCTGCCTGTGGGCGCTCTTAAACCCAACACCCTCATAATGGGCGATTTCAACTACCCCACCATTAACTGGGAAAACAACTCATGTACCAGCTCTTTTGCTCAACGTTTTCTGGAATTCATAAATTCCAACGCCTTGGATCAACTTATCCACACCCCCACCAGGGGAAGCAATATTCCAGACCTGGTCATTACCCACATGGGCGACTGGTGTTCCACACCAGAGGTCAAATCCTCATTGGTCAGATCTGGCCACAAGCTAATCACCCTAGACATAAACATCCCGCCCCCACCCCCATTAGGGAAACCACCTTTAACAATTTCTCCAAAGCCAACTTCATGCTTCTTAAGACAGAAGTGGCAAACTTCATGACACCCATACAGACGGACAACAGATGTACGACTGCTGAATCCTACACAAATGTACTTTATAAGCACTTACACGAGTGCATGTATCGAGCTATCCCTAACAGAACCAAAATGCTATCCTCCAAAAAAAGGAAGCCAATCTGGTGGTCCTCTGCCATAAACAAACTCTACAACAGAAGAAAGAAACTGCTGCAAAAAAGAGTAAAATCCCATGACTGGAGGAACTCCCTGGTCAGCCTCAGTAAGAAGCCGAGATCCCTCATAAAATCCTCCAAAGCTAGTTATGAAAACAAAATCATCACTGATTCTAAAGACAACTACAAAGCATTCTATAGCTATGTCAAGAATCTCAATGGCAACACTCAGATCTGCTCTGAGTTACAGCACAATGGCACTAAATAAACAGAACCAATAAGAAGTTATGTACTCACCATAACGTTCCATCTGAGTAGGTATCTTCATTTGTCTGCAACCTGTGGGATACGGATCCGATCTCAGATCCGAGCCGGCAACTTCTAACATAGCATAGATCCGAGCTCCTAGCTCCTCCCCCTTACCCATAATCCCCTGCCTGCCATAACTGACCTCAGATCAAGTTTGCCCCAAAGCACAACAGATAACAGGTGTCCCAATGGGAACATATGCTAATATAACACAAGAGCGATCCAATCGGTCAGGGGGAAGGAGGGGGGGATGGTTGCAGACAAATGAAGATACCTACTCAGATGGAACGTTATGGTGAGTACATAACTTCTTAATCTGAAGTAGGAACTTCATTTGTCAGCAACCTGTGGGACAGAGACCCCAGCTACCCAAGTCTTGGGTGGCCTTCATGGAAGGATATTCCGGAGCACCGCAGAGCCAAAGGACGCTCTACCTCGGGAAACAACATCTATTTTATAATGCCTGATAAAGGTGTGAGATGAAGCCCAAGTGGCTGCGGAACAAATGTCATCCAGTGGAACCCTAGCTTGAAAGGCCGCAGAAGTGGCAATGGCCCTAGTAGAATGAGCACGGACTCCTTGAGGTGCAGGCCTTCCCGAACTCTGATATGCTAACAGAATACAACTCTAGATCCATCTAGAGAGAGAAACCTTAGAAACTGATTTTCCGAAATTACTTTTGGCAAAGGAGATAAACAACTGATCGGATTGCCTATGACCAGCAGTTCTGTGGATATAAAAACGTAATTGTCTGTGTACGTCCAAGGAATGAAGCTTGCACTCTCCTTTGTTATGAAAGTTGGGGGAAAACACTGGGAGATTGATGGATTGATTGATGTTCGCTTCTGAAGATACCTTAGGTAGAAAGGACGGGTTGATTCTGAGGTAAACCCTATCCGGGTGAAAAACCAAATATGGTGGTTTGACACAAAGGGCTTGCAATTCCGATGCCCTTTTGGCTGAAGTTATGGCCACCAAAAAGGCTGTCTTCCAAGAGAGAAATTTGAGATCAACCATGGCAGCCGGTTCGAATGGGGGACCAGTCAAGGCCTGCAAGACTAAGGATAAATCCCATGGGGGTTCCACCTCTTTAACTGGAGGCCTAAGGAGGAAGGTACCCTTGAGGAAGGTCTTACACAGTTTGGAAGTGATAATAGGACCAGACTCTTGCCCCACATAGTAGTATGAGATTGCTGCCAGCTGTACCTTGACTGTGGAAGAACTAGCCCCCTGGTGAAAGAGAGAGGTTAGAAAATCTAGAATCGATGATATTGGGGCTGTAAACAGGTCTAAACGACGATGTTTTGCCCAAATGGTGAAGCGTTTCCACTTACTCCGATAAACTTTCCTGGTGGAAGGCTTGTGAGCTGCTACAAGAATGTCTTTGACCGGTGATGAGATCCCGGGAGTCCTTATGAGGAGTGGAACTGGAGCAACCAAGCAGTCAGCTTGAGGTTGACCAGGTCCAGAGTCGGAAGACCGAGAGGATGAGAGATGAGATCCGGAATGGGATCCAGAATCCATGGTGGATACACTAGGTGAGACCATAGGTAAGGGAACCACGTCTGACGAGGCCAGAATGGGGCAATGAGGATCATTCTGCTCCCCAGCTGCCTGGCTTTCTGTAACAATTTCAACATCAGGGGTAGAGAAGGGTTAGCATAAAGCAGACCGGGAGGCCAAGCATCAACTAGAGAGTCTCTTGGGGACTTCCCCGGAGGGGGGATCAGAGCAAAGTAATCGTTGCATTTCGTGTTTGAAGGAGAGGCAAAAAGATTGCAACAAGGCCACCCCCATCGGGCAAATACTTGCTCTGCCACTCGGTGGTTGAGAGACCACTTGTAAGGAGTCAGGATAGTACAACTGAGCCTGTCCGCTAAAATGTTGGACCGTCCCGGAATGTGCGTTGCTATGAGAAAGCGGTTGGTGGAAATTGCCCATTCCCACACTCTCATGGCCTCGCGGCAAAGGGGGTAAGAACCTGGTTCCCCCCTGTTTGTTGATGTAGCAGACTACCGACATGTTGTCTGTCTGTACCGCAATTGTCCCTACCGGAAGAGAGTTGTGTAGTGCTTGCAACGTCAAAAGCACCGCTCTCATCTCTAGGACGTTGATATGCAAAGAGGTCTCTACGTCGTTCCAAGTGCCTTGGACTGTTCTGCCTGAAAAATGCCCCCCCCCAGGCGAGAAGCGTCCGTGGTCACTGTGTCGATTGGTGGAGGTAGTGAGAAGGGACGGCCCGTGTGGAGATTGGGAGACTGGAGCCACCACAGGAGCGATTTTCTGCAAACCTTGCTTAAGGAAACGGGGTGAGACAGAGGGTTGCAAGACAGGGACCATTGTACCTGGAGGGTCCACTGTAGAACCCTCATGTTCAACCGGGCCAATGGTAGCAGAGGGATTGCAGCCGCCATAGATCCTAGGGCCCTCAGAATCAATTCCGCCGAAGGAGTTTGCAGATGAAGAATGGCCTGCACGTGGAACATCAGGTACCGAAGTCGATCTGGAGTCAGGAACGCAAGCATCTGTCTGGAATCCAGTCTTGCCCCTATAAAATCTAGCATCTGTGTAGGGATGAGAGGATTTGGTCATGTTGATGGTTAATCCTAATAGTGGAGCCAGACCGAGAAAATAGTCCCTGCCTGAGCAAAGTAGATGCCTTGTTGGGGCTGTGAGGAGCCAGTCATCCAGGTATGGAAAAACCTGAATTCCCTGGAGTCTCAGGTGGGCCGCTACTACCGCAAGGACCTTGGTGAACACCCTGGGGGCTGAGGTGAGACTGAAGGGGAGGACCCTGAATTGAAAGTGACTGGCTCCCAGCCGGAAGCGGAGGAACCTCCTGGAACACCTGTCCACTAGAACGTGATAGTACGCATCCTTGAGGTCTATAGAGCACATTTAGTCATCCTCTCGCAATAAGGGGAGGACGGATTGCAACGTGACCATTCGGAACTTTTGTTTGGGTACCGCCAGGTTTAGGAAAGAGAGGTTGAGGATGGACCTAAAGTCCCCCGGCTTTTTTGGCACCAGAAAGAACCTGGAGTAAAACCCTGATCCGACTTGGTCTGGGGGGGATGGGCTGGATGGCTCTTTTTTGAAGAAGCTGCTGAATTTCTGCAGCGGCCGCCTTCTTTTGACTGGGTGGGACGTCGGGAAGGCTTCTGATTTTGGGGTTGGCTATGAAGGGAATTAGGTAACCTCTGGATATAATGCGAAGCACCCAGCGATCTGTTGTTATGGACTCCCATTTTGCCAGGTGCTTCGAAAAATGCCCCCCGACTGCCTCCAGAGTGGAGCAGTCGGGAAACCCCTCAGGGGTTCTGCGTGGGCCTCTCAGAGAAAGGTTCTCTGGACCCAAAATTCCTCGGACCCCCTCTGCCTCCAGGGCGGCGTCCTCCCTGTCCTCCTCTGCCACAAGAGGACTGGTTATCCTGAGCAGACTGAGATTGATGCGATTTTCGGAACCACATCTTCTTTTGACCTTTTTGGTTCTTGGAAAAGGACCTCTGGGGCACAGAGAAGTGGACTCCAATGGCAGACAAGGTCTTCCCGTCTTTCTCGCTCTGGACAAGAGTGTCGCAAACGGTTTTGCCGAACAGTGCAGAACCATCAAAAGGGGCATTCGCGAATGACGCCTTAAAGGGTTCCGAGAAGTCACAGTGACGGAGCCAGGCCTGTCTCCTCATGACAAGCCCGACTCCGCCTGCTCTAGCGGCTCCCTCTGTAGCATGGGACAATAGCCGCATAGAGGTATTAGAGATAGAGCGGAGGGTGGCCATTCGGGAAGAGTACAAATCCTTGTCTCCCTCCGACATGGACCCCGGGGGGGGGGAGCAGTGTATTCCTTAATTAGGTCCCGCTGCATCCTAATAACGTGTGCCATATAGTTCAAGGCCCTCAGAGAAGGTCGCTGAACTGAAGGCCCGCTTCCCAAGACGGTCCATCGCGCGAGACTCCTTACTCGGAGGATGAACCGTGGGGCTCTCCTGAGCTAACTCTTTCTTAGTGGCTGCAGCCACCAACATGGCATCCACAGGGGGACCTCTGCTCCAATGTGATCTCTCTACAGGGGGGCTCAAAATTTTGTCTGGGCACTTGGGGATTGGCTCTACGGTGTCCGGTTCCTTCCAAGCCCTAGAGGATATGAGATCCACCAGGGGGTCGTGTGGAGGGGACACCCAAGAGGTAGATGGTCCTGCCTCGAACGCCTCAAGGAATACGGACTCGTCAGAGGAAGCCTTGGGGGCAGACCGCCCACCTCTGATTTTGAGCATTTCCATGATGTCTCCAAAGGAGACATCCTCAGGGGGTGATCTCAGGGAGCCTTCCCCTTCATCCAAGTCCGTATCTTCTGTGAGACTCTCAGGGGAGTCTATGTGCCTCCTTTTGCACTTTGCCTTGTGGGGAATCTCCTCGGGGGGGCTGTCCGAGGAGTCCTCACGGGCTGTAACCTGTTCCACTGGAACTCCTAAAGGCGCTGAGGCAGGCTGCCCAGAGGGCCAGATGAGCCAGGACCAGATGAGAAGGAGTGCAGGAGGGAGCCGAAGCCAGGACCAGAGGCCTGGAAGCACTCGACAGTGCCCTCTCCACCGCAGCGAAAGCCGAGGGGGGAGCCGCTCTCAGATGGATCAGAGATCCGACTCCCACTCGGATCTGAAGCGGGGATCGGACCCGGCGCCGAGAACGTCGGATCCGAAGGACCAGTGTGCTCCGACCGGGACGGAGCCGAAAGCACACCAAATCCCTTGGATCCGAAGCTCGGCCAGCGGCTCCGAGAGGTCGGATCTGACAGACTCGAGGGAATAGTCGGAGCCGACGTGACCAGCACGGTCGGCTCCGACCTACCCCCGGATCCAAGGAATGTGGGTCGGAGAAGGAGCTATAGGAGCGAAAAAAGGGGTCGAGCTTCCCCAGGCAAGAGCACTCCCCATCTGCATCTGGGCCTGGATGAATCTCCTCATCATCCGGTCCATATCCGCATCAGACATGCTAAAAGTGGACCTAGACGAGGCCACCGAGGCAGACCTGGAGTGTGGCCTCGATGACCTCGACGGGGACCGGATCACCTCCTCCTCGGGTCCCGGGGAGAAACAAGGGGATTGGATCTGAGGAGGAGGAGATCGAGAAGACTTGGACGGGGAAGCCCTCTTGGCGGGCGGGGCCGATGAAGAGTCCTCGGCCCGCCGCTTAAGGTGCTTCTCCCGCCGCTTCTCTTTCCTGGCCTCCCTATCCTCCGGAGCCAAAGTGTGAGGTTGAGTCCCAGTCAGAGGAAGGGAGGCAGGGTGACCACTACCGGGGGGGGTAGTGGGCACCGGAGGCCGAAGCAGAGTCTGGGGGTAGAAGGCCCGCCAGAAATAGCTTCGACCTTCGATCCTTGAGTGGCCTGGGGTTGAACGCCACGCAAATTGTGCAACCCGAAGAGAGGTGTTCAACCCCAAGGCACCTAACGCACCGAGTGTGGCCATCAGCCGGTGAAAGCTTGTGACCACACTCGGTGCATTTCGAAAAAATTGCCTTAGGAGCCTCCGACATACTGTAGGAAAGCACACTCACTAAGCCCCTAATTCAGTCACACACACACGCTACGACCAGCGGGGGAGGGAGAATTATACTTAAATAAAAACAAGTAAGTTATATATATAAAAGGGAGAAAGGGTAAACCTATCACACACACAACCAGTCACTCAGAAGAAAAAATACAAAAAACTTTTTTTTCCTCACAAAACGCCAAGAGCTCTGAACCTAGCTGTTGCTTGAAGAGCGGCAAACTAGATCTGAGGTCAGTTAGGGCAGGCAGGGGATTATGGGTAAGGGGGAGGAGCTAGGAACTCGGATCTATGCTATGTTAGAAGTTGCCGGCTCGGATCCGAGATCGGATCCGTATCCCACAGGTTGCTGACAAATGAAGTTCCTACTTCAGATCTGATATTGCCAACATCCTGGCAGATAGGTTCAGTACTAACTTTGCCCCTCTCTCACCCCCTAAAGGGTCCATTTCTAAACCAGAAGAATGCAAAGTTCCTGTAATCACGGCTGCACAGGTGAAAACTACACTCTCCAAAGCCAAGAACACCGCATCCATGGGACCTGACAACATCCCAGGCTGCGTTCTACACGAACTACAGAATGAACGGGCACCCCACCCAAGCACAATGTTCAATCATACCCTCACCACAGGCTTTGTGCCCACTGAATGACGCACAGCAACGGTTATCCCACTCCACAAAGGGGGAGCCATCACGGACCCCAGCAACTACCACCCCATTAGCCTAACGAAACTGGTCTGCAAGGCCGTGGAATGTATCATCATGGAACTTATAAACAAAGACATTGGTAATCTCCAAACTCTGGACCCTACTCAGTTCAGGTTTGTAAAAGGCAGATCATGTCTCCTAAACCTGATATTAGACTTTTTTGAAGCAGTCACCAAAGCTGTAGACGAGGGTAAGGTGGTTCACACAGCCTATCTAGATCTCGCCAAATCTTTTGACACCATCTCCCACTCTGGAATTATAGATAAACTCACTAAATTAGGTATAAATCCCTATGTCACAAGATGGGTTGCCAACTGGCTCTCTGACAGAACCCACACTGTGAAAGTAGCAGACTACAAATCTGACTTCAGACCAGTGACAAGTGGAGTAACACAGGGTTCAGTCCTGGGTCCTCTCCTGTTTAAAGGTTCATAGATGGGTACTAGGCTGTTGGCCCTAGGGCCTATACAAGCCTAGCCAAAAAGGTATCTACTTTTCTGAAGTACAGGCTAACACAGAAGGTCTTTGGCTAATGAAGTTCACAGATGACTGCAAACTAGGAGCCATAATCGAAACTCCTAATGATGTTGACATCCTACAAAAGGGCCTCACTGAGACAGATGCCTGGTGTCAAAGCCATGGCCTAAAGCTCAATGCCAAAAAGTGCACTGTCAACCACTTTGGTAAAAAATCTGTACTGATGAGCTACCACATAGGTGGTAGTCTACTTAACACCGAAAGTGTGATAAGAGACCTTGGGACACAGGTGGACAGTAGTCTAATAATTACATCGCCACAGTAGTCAGGAAATCCTTCTACATGGCACACCTCATCACAAAAGGTTTCTCATCCAAGGAAAAAAAAAAAGAGGTCATTGTTCCCCTCTACTTGTCACTCATTAGACCCATGATAGAGTACAACGCCCCTTTTGGTATGTACCTCACAAGACATCTACAACAACTGGAAAGGCTGCAGAAATATCTCACAAAGAGGATTATTGGCCTCAAACAGATGGCCTACACAGACCATCTCAAAAAACTCCAGCTTTACTCTGTCACATTTCGCCTACTCAGAGGTGATCTCTGCCTAACATGCAAAGCTATGTCAAAACCCAGAGCTGTTGGACATGCTCCACTTAAAGAAATCCCAATCCCCCTGAGCTACACTCTAGGGACCTAAACCTTGTCACCACAATAAACAGAACATGCTGGAGGGATAGATTCCTGTCCCAGAGACTTCCCATACTCTGGCACAAACTACCTATCTATATCAAACAAAGTTCCTCATTAGCACTCTTCAAAAAAAAATCTTGATGATTGGATGGGAAATAGGAAATTCACCCCGGGGATCTGCTCGACAGGGGCACAGGAAAATCATTTTCTTGGGTGGCGAAAGCCAGGGCACCTTTTTGGCTTGGCTTATATAGGCCCTAGGGCCAATAGCCTAGTACCTACCCTATGAACCTAAGGCTGAGCAAGAAATTAGGTATTTTCTTGTGCAGATCATATATGCCAACAGCTCACTTCAGTTTTTGAAGACCTCAGAAGATTATGTACTAGTACATGCTAGCTGTTATCAGTCATGTTTAAAAGTGCTTTTCACTTAAAAGTTATTTGTACATCCCTGTGTAACCTCTGCAGCATACATACTAAATGTCTAAGCCATGCCTATACTCATTAACACTCTCAAACAATGGGGTATCATACACATTTGTATGTAATTTACTTTACTTTTTATTTCACCTACTGGCCATACCCAGAGGTGCAAAGTCTATCACAGCTTATATGCATATTATAACAGCAGCAAATAAAGAGTTAAAATAGGGAGTCTGCCTTTTCCTTGTCCACACCCCCACCACACGCACGCTTGCGCACACACGTTCACACAAACTTTCTTTCAAGCTGGATTTCAACTTGAATATTACTATCAGAAAGGCTAACTCACTGACTTACTTGGGCAACATTTGTACAATTACCAAATTTATAGGTATGTCTTTTAAAAGTAATTATAAAGGTTATAAAATGATCTGCCTCTGTGTAAGATCCCACCTTTAGGAGGAGTTGCAGGCAACGTGTAAATTCAGTTTGACATGGGGGAAGAGCATACTGTTACATGGGACAACACCATAGGAATCTTTAAGTATGATACTGTTCACTGTCAGTGGAGATCCTTTGTAATATGTACATTTTGCTTATACTGTCAACAGAACAACAGGTGTACTGCTACTACACTTGCTACTCTTTTTTTGTTTAGACCAATGCCACAAACTGATACCTAGTCAAAGTGCAGGCTACACTGTTGATGTTATGTTTACTTAGATAGCAGCAGTAATGATGTGCCAAAGATCACAGTACAGTTGTCATTTTCACTCTTACACATGCTAGCTGCATGATATATACATGCACGTCTACATATTTATGTGCGTGAGTGTGTGTGTATATGTATATATATATATATATATATATATATATATATATATATATATATATATATATGTGCGTGTGTACATATATATATATATATATATATATATATATATATATATGTGTGTGTGTGTGTATACATATATTAGTTATATATATATAATATATACACACACACATATATATGTGTGTGTGTATAGATATGGATTTATTTTATAATCTCAAAATACTGAAATCTCGAATTTCAGTATCCCAAGACTATAAAAGCCAAACATTCACAATACCGAAACTCCAAAAGCGCGACTTTTAAATGCACCCTCCACCACACAAACATACATACACCTTCCTCCCCACACTACAACAAACCAATAAAACAAACACAACACAAATACACTCACCTACCCTACATATAAGCTGGGGGGCAAGCCCCCTTGCATCCCCCCATGTGGGAGGCTGCACCCACCACACCCCTGCTACTTATATATACTAACTCCGAGGTCCCACTAAAAAGACAGAGACTAAATCCACCACTACATACTCTGCAATCCCCTTGCACAAACGCACATCACAAACGTACAAACACCACCACTCTCAACACTTACACACTCACACTCTTATCTACCTACCCTAACATACACCTAAAACTTTCCAACACACTCACATACACTCAAATCCATATCCAAAACCGTTACAAAAACAGCACTTACCTGAATCTCCAGATATATCCACACAACAGCAGGCAAACCATATCCCACAAAACACTGCACCTTAAAAACATAGCAAATCCCACTTAGCGTGCCACCACACGGAATTCGACACTTCGAGTTTGATCAAGTGCAGTTTCGCTCAACTGCACTTTCCTCTCGAGATACTGAAATTTGAGATTTCAGTATCTCAAGATAGTAAAGTGCTTCCATATATAAAAATGATCAACTGTTGCCATATATGTATGTGTAGTTCCTTTATTTTCAATGCAAACCCCATACATTCTTCTGTGCTCTGTGTATAATCATTTCTGTGCATATTTATGCGCCACTGTTTTGCTTTTGAGACCCAGCTTGTAAAAGAACATTGGTCCTTGAACAAAATAACCACCAACCTATTTATCATACAAAAATTAAATATATGATTAATTGAGCATGGGGCTGCAACTTCCTGGAATGTGAATGGGATGCAATAGTTTAAGGTTGCCTAGGCTACATTCTAATTACAGACATACACTGTGACCACTGATCCAGTCTTCTTCCACTGTCATTCATTTATTCATTCTCTAATATCCACTTAAGTCACAGACAATTGCTGTGTGTTTTGATGGCACAAACGTTCAAAGGCAAGAGTGATTGGACAGCTCAACCAATGACTTGTTCTATGATGTAGTCTCTCATTGGTTTATACTGTTACTCTGTGGCTGAACCAGTGAAAGAATGGAAAGTGTGATAGTTATCCTCAAAACAGATCAGAAAAGAAGTTGCTGTTAAGAAAGGACCCAGAATGAATGTCCTATTTATCTCCTCCTACGTCCGAATGTTCTGCCTTTGCCCTGCAGTGAACATTTTGCCTTCTGCACAAAAAGAATAGAAATGCCAGCCTTACTTAGGCAACTGTATCCAACAAAATATGGCAAGTGGTATGATACATAAGGAAATTATTATGCTTTCTATCTTTTACAGTACTTTTCCTTTTGGAAGTTGTAATGTCAGTACATATGTGACTATTAAGGTGGGGAATATTAATGGGATGGTATTTTTAACACTGGCTTTTTTACTTGCAATTCTAAGGTCATACTATATATAAGTTGCTGGTGTTGATAACGTTATGTAGTTAAAACAATCAGGAACTTTAGGGTTAGGTTACAAGAACATATTAATCATATAAAAAATTAAAAATTTAGAGAGTCCCATTGCTGAGCATATTGTAGGATAACTCGGTGGAAATTTAAATACGATTATGGCTACTGTGTTGTTGTGAGAAATGAAGATTTTTTTTTTTGTTTTAAACAAGAAAGATCTTCACTGATGTACCACTTATGACATAGGCAATCAGACATTTATATAAATGAAAACAAACCACGTAGACAAATTTTCAGCTGCAAGCATTATACATCACATAATGTTCTATGTAGTCATTGTCTATTGAACATTACATAGCTCATTCAATTTCTGCCTGACCTTAAACCTCATTCCGCTCCAAAACATTATTCTACATGTACTGTTCCCACAATTACATTTTTTCTATGTAATTTGCTCCTACCCTTTTCTAAAGATCAAACTTCCAGTTATTTTGTCTGTTACTATAGTCACTACTTCTAGCACTGCCTGCTTAGACTTTGATTTCCATTTTCTTGTAATTGCCCTTTTTTTTTTTTTGCAGCCACCAGAATTAAACTCAGCAAGGCCTTACTATGTCTAGACAATTCCAATTTTGTATCACAGCTAAAAAAGAAATAAAAAATAATTTCTTTAGTTACAGAAATTTACTCACCCAGTATTTCTGACAGAGTAGTCTGTAGGGGATTTTTAAAGTCTGCCAAATCATTATGCTCCAAATAATACATCCCCAATTATCTCTTTCTTCCCCATCACACCTCCAACATTTGCAATTCACTACAGGAAAAAAAAAATCTTTGGGACTGCTTGGGATACAAAAATACCTATGCAAACACTTCCAAGCAAAAATCCTAAATCCTCTAGACTTTGCTGCGTATTTGGGAGCCACACATACATTCTCCCATTGTTTCTTTGTTAATTGTTTACCAAATCTCTTTCCAATTCTTTCAGACCTCCTCTGATGGATTCCTACAGTTATTATGCAATATTTTATATGCCCTACTAATTATGATTTTTTTAACAGCAGTTTCTGTTCTAGATTCTACTAAAAACTACCAGTGCTGGTGTTTCACTTGGGCACCCCTACTCCTTTCTCTGCCTAAACTCTAATATCAATTCTTGATAGGGAAAGCAATCTCTAGCCTGCAGTCCAAACATATTCTTGGCCCCTTCCCATTCTATTATCTTTTCCTCTCTAACTTGCTCCCAATACCTTGGTTCCTTTGCCAGCTTTCTCCAGTAAATTCCATCCCCCTCTTGCTTATTCTTTGTACCCCTAATTGCAGTCATCTCCAGCAGCAAAATCTCCTTTCTCCATTCCCATGTTGGCTTAGTTCTGCTACTTTATGAACATATTATTCTGTATGGTTATTGTAATTCACCTTAAGGACCTGCATCCAAAATCTCAGTCTCTCCTTATTTCTTGAGCCCCCACACACACACACACACCTTTCATCATCATTGCTTTCCCACTTTGAATTATAGCTTTCTGCTTGTGCTGTGTATAGGAGCCTTAACTATGTAGTTTTGAAATACCTCTTCGCATCAGATAATTCCAAACCACCGTATTCTATTAGAAGCATCAACTTGTCCCATTTGAATCTTACCGTCTTACCTTCCTAGATAAAATCCTTCATCGCTGTATTAATTGCTATCTGCAATTTCCCCTCTGGTTCATCAACATATACCTGACTTGTGTATAAGACTACAGGGACCAAAATATTTTTTATTGCTTTTTATCTTGCTATCCATATCCATACAACAGAACTTCCAGTTTCTCATTTTGTATCATCTTTTATGTAGTTTATTCCCTCATATCCTTAGATGCCATAACATAATCCTTTTAACCCATACTTCCCCATAAATACGGGTATTGCTGAACCAATTCATGTGTGGGTACACAGTTTACAGCCTTTGCTATACCTTCATTAATTTTGTATCCCGAAAAGACATGAAATTGTCTTAGAAGGTTCTACAACACTGAAATCTCATTTTCTGGTTTATCAGGTAGAAAATATCATTTGCGAATAAAGCTAACTTCTTGATTACCATTCCAATTATATCCTTGAATTTCTGAGTCCCTTATTTTATTTGCCAGTGTTCTTCTGTTTAAACAGAACTTATCAGAGAAGAACCCCCACACACTTTAATTTTCTCCTCTGATCCATTGTACATATCCTCCTAATTAACCTTATTATTGCATTAAGGAATGGAAATGCTTCCATTGTCCTAGTTATAAAATCCCAGCTTACTCTGTCGAATACTTTCAATGAATCAAAACTCACCAACAACAGTGGTATTTTCTTATGTTCTGCTTCTGTCTGGATCATAGGTCTTCTATTAAGACTGTCATATGTTTGCCTCCACTCCACAAAACCACATTAATCCATGTCTATCAATTTTGGTATCAACTTTGCCATTCTTTTAGTCATTGTGGAATGACACACTTCATAATCATGGTTTAGAATTAAAATATGCCTATATGAAACTGGATCTAACGGTCTTTACTATCTTTAGGTATTACAACCACCACATATTTGTTCCAGGATGCTGGTACTTCTCCTTTTAAAATACTGTTAAACATTCCAACCTTTATCAGTTTCTTCCCTCCTAGCTTCCAAACCTCCACAGGAATACCACATATTTCTGAAGACATTCCAGTAGATAAAATGAAGATAATACTGATGGCATTTTACTAAAAAAGGAGGCTGAATTAAAATTAAAATTTAACACAGTAAAACCTGGAGGTTTAAATAAGAGTAGGATTGGAAGGAATTATGTTCTTAATTTTTTAATGTTTTATTATGTTTTTGGTGTTTATAGGAATTTGATTCACCATCTGACAATACTTTGGATAATGTTTCTTAAAATATTCAGAACCTTAATGCTGTCATTTACGTTGATCAGGTGATCTTAGTTTTTGTATTTAAAATTTTTGTTTTATCAGTACGTTAGTTATTCTTTAAAGGCATGTTGCCGAAGGCACCAGACAATAAAATATTTTTCTGCTTGCTTAAGTGCTTCATATGATAGATATTTTTGCAAGTGGTTTACACGTTTTCTATCTTTACCTGCAAAAACTGCACAAATCAGTTTCAGTGAAATATCTACATGTGCCACAATACATGCAAAATAAAACAAGTAAGTAGAATCCTCCATGATTAAATTTAATTCTGATAACTGATAATCTATCCCATACAATAGCAATACAATGGACACTGTCCTACAAATTCTCGTGTGTTGATAAAAATGTGAAAAACAGCACATGAAAAGGAGTAATACAATGTAGGAAGGGTTTCTGAGGTAATACATTACTGCAGCAACCAAAATACTTAGCTTCTAAGATTCAAGTAAATTCGTATTAGCCCATAATCTTCCTTAGTTTAACAGCACCTTTTACTAGTTAGTTGAACAGTACTTTCCAAAAAAGGTCAACTTGATCTAATGGCAAGTAAGTTACTCAGTTGATGTCAAGCCAGTTAAATGGTATATTAGCTCAAAAAAGAGTCTGCTGAGAAAAAGCCCTTAAAAGGTTTCTTCCCCTTTGCACTAACCCTGGAGTTCAGTTGAAGGGTGTATGGGGCTCAGCTCATGGAAGGGAGACTAAGAGGGACTTTGCCTCTAAATAAACAAATTTTGGTTATTTTTCTTTCAGTCTGCTTTTTCAATAACAATGTCATTTAGACAGCCATTGGCTGAGTAACCTACACATATTTCATCGTCATCAGCTTGCACAACGTGATTTGAGACCTGCTGGTTATAAGGTATTATAATAATAATAATAGGAATGGATGAAAGCAGAGTCCTGTAAAATGCTGCTGGGAATGCTTCTTAGGTTTTAGCTTACTGCTGGTGACTGGCAGCACCTAAATGTCAACAATTCTCATTTCTTACACTACATCTGTTGCCAAATGGATACTTTTTTCACTGTATCCAGTAAGGTATACTCCATTATTAATGACTTTCTCTTGCTGCATTTGACTCGTCGATTCCATCCTCCACCCCTCATTACCATTTCCTTCAACTCATGCAATATTTATTAGCTAAGACAATTTTAACTCGATTAAAATACAACAAAAAATTACACCTTCATTTAACTTTTTCTCAACAAAATGGTGAATGCAGTACGTTTGAGCTTCTCAGCTGCTCAGTATTCTCACTGGAAAAATCATTCATACAAGAAAAATACCATTCTGAATACAGTCATCGCTTCACTGATTTGAGTAAAGCTAATTCCATTTTTAAGTACAATGGTTTTAAGTCATTTAACTGAGTACTTAAGGGGATGGAACTGTTCAACTAACATTAAAGGATAAAAAAGCAAGCAATGGCAGAATAAAACCTACTGAGTAACACAAACATGAAAAATAATACAAGTACACCAAAAAAACGTCAAGCAAGTTATAAACAAAAATATGTCCATCGGTCAGAAGACCAGGGAGCCACATTAACAAAGCACAAGTCTGCCACAATTTTAAATGTCAGTTGAGCTTTATAAATTAAATTGTTTTTTTACAACCGCTGATCTTAACTTTGGACTTCAGATTCACTAAATGTGCATACAGGCATGATGTAAACTAGAAGGTCAGTGAATTTCATAGTACTAGATCATGAACGGTGAAGGCCTTACAACACTACGGATATATAAAGCAAATGATGAATATTACTGTACTTTAAGTACTGAAATGTACGTGAAGTTTGAGATAAACAGAACTGGGAAGTGGCCCTGGTTTATTTAACAGCTTACAAATCAATGAGCACTGTAAGACTTTTGTTCTTTTTACACTGCTAACCACAATTCATCTTTCAAAGTGATGCAGCTATTTTCAAGTCTGGCTATTACTTGAAATAACTCCGGCTATTTTGTTTATTGCAGTCTGAAGTTGGAGGGTAGTTCTTGAACTACAGGCAGGTCAGACTAAGGCTGACAGAGGGACATAAACCCCCAGCACAAGCCAGGATTTTCTGATTAGAAAAAATCCTGCATTTCTGCAACTGATATCACAGCTGACGGTCGAAAGTTTTTTCCCTGTGTACAAATAGAAAGGGAAGGGTCTAACCACAGGCCAAGGTACTTGAACTGCTCGTAACTTTCAAATGTACTATACACCGGGGCACTAATTTTGTATGATTTCTTTAATGCTGACACCTGGTGAAGCTATACCAAGGAGTAGAGCCTTAATCTCTGAAAAATCTACTGTTAGACCTCCTTGATGAAACCAATGAGCAAATGTAAACAAATCACAACTTGGTATAAATTTTAAGTTTTATGTAGCTTAGTCAGTATATAGCAGAGTCAAGTCATATACACAAATCTGGGTTGTAGATATTGTATTTAATTAGTACTGTAAAAAAAACATCCTTAAGATGCAACTCTGAGGCAATTGCAGGGTTAGTGGAAGACGCAACTCATTATTCACTTGTACATGGACACTATGTTGTTAGACCAGGACAGGTCAGCTTCATCAGGCCCATACAGTACCAATTCATGGAGCAGTTTTACTATGAAAAACACTAGTGAAGTTTTTAAGCATCACAATAAAAATATAAAAGTTAGTTTAGCATCATCTACTGCATTATATATGGTCACCACAGTCCACTACATTATATATGGTATTGGTAAGGGACAACTGTGCAGCAGTAGTAATACAGCCTTTCATGAAGCTATGCTGGAGCTCAGAAGCAAGGCTAATGGACTCAACATCGGCTAACTTGACCCTATACTACTGTTCTAATAAATTCATCCTGAAGATGGAAAGTGGATATCACAGGGGTGGGGTTGGGGAACAATGCTGACACATGGTTTGATAAATTCTTGTTGCAGAATGTCTTGCACCTCACCTGCCATGGCAGGGTATCTCCCTGAGCAAGTTTATCTCTAATGTCCTAGAAAGATAAAGAAGTTTTAAAACACTATTACAAGCAGCAAAAATACAATTAACAAAAGTACATAAGGAGACATAAAAAAACAGCTGGCAAAGGCTTCAGACAGTAAGTTGAGGGGTGAGCAGTGAGCTATCAATATGTTTTTAGCGTCAGAGTGTGGGGTACTATTAAGCCATTTACCTCAAATGTTACATCTGGCAGAGCTACTGCTCACCTCATCTAGTGCCCTGGGCATTTACCCTGATTATAAAGCAAGCCAATACTGTAGTGAAAGTAGTTTGAACTGACAACAAAATCACGTCAAAAAGATCAACAATTTAATGCTCTAAAGCTTTCGAGCTAACCACCATAGGACTGAGGAAGAATGGTTAGCCCGAAAGCTTTGCAGCAATAAATCATTGATCTTTTTGGCATGATTTTGTTGTCATTTACCCTGACTGGCAACCCCCTCAACCAGAAGTCAAGGTACAAAAAATGTCTTCTGTAACCACACCAAGCTGCTATTATTACGACTATAAGTATCTTGCTACAGTTACTAAACACTAACACACAGAACCAAACTACAACAGGGACTGCATTATCATCACTCATTGATGAAGATGCAATATCAACCAAGGATTCTTAAATGAAACTGGTACTGCACTTGCACCACATTGCCAACTGCTGATTGCAACCCTTAACAGCCTGTGCCTGCTGCATGCTTCACCTCACCCTAAACTCAGACATCCGGGGCTTATCTTCTCCATTCTGATATGAAATTCTGCTCTTTCCAAAGTTCCTGAAACTCTGGGAAAGAGACACTGCCTTTTCCTAGTCTGACTTTTAGGTTTATGTTAATTTCTATGACAAAATATTGCTGGCCCACCTAGACTGAGAGTTTAACTTTTTAAATGGCTCTTAAGCCCTGTTTTTTGACCCTGTTGGTTCTTCTCATATCTGCATTTAGCTAGACAGCCCCCTTGTCCTCCCTTCGGAATATGTAAATGTAGCAAGGTGAAATGCTCTAGAGCACCTAATTTTTCAGTTAAGAGTAGTGATGGACATTAGCAAACGTATCACAAGTGATGATCAACAAAACTGCAAGCAACCTCAATAAAATTCTGTAAATGGTAGGGGGACTGGAATGCACAAGTGCAGGTTATGGCAGCAAATGGAGGAAATCAAAAGAAGCTGAAAATCAGCATAGAAGGGAAAATAATGGAACAAGTGAACAATTTCAAGTATCTGGGAAGTGTGGTTGAACAGAAGAATTCTGAATGAGGAGGTCAAAGCTAGACTTGCTGAATTTCTCCATCCATTCGAGTTTCTCCTACTCTTCCTCCTTTAACCACTATACAATTAACAACTGTTGGCATATACTGTTGCAGTATTTAAATGCAATCTTCATTAATAGAGGTGTTTTATTCATGTGCATATGTATTTTTTAATCATTTTGTACATGTATTCAAGAATGATTGTAAAGTTTTTTTTTTTGTTACCTACGTTGTGCACCTGTGGAGCTTTTCTCCTTGGGCCTCCTTTGACAGTGGGGCTTTTAGCTCATTCAGATTACTCCTACTCAAAGAATGGAAATTAAACAGACAGAGAGAGGACGACAAAGAGAGATGCTGGAGCCAATTAGCTCAGAATGTCATGGGTAGTATATGACAGAAGAATACCAAAGAAGCTGAAAAGTAAGGTGTAAAAAAACAGTGGTACAACCAGTGCTTCTATACAGCACACAAACCTAGTCAGTGAAGGTACAGCAGATGAAGGTACTTCAGGTGATGGAGATGAAATGCCTGAGATGGACAAAAAGCTGCACGCTGCACAACAGATGATGAAATTATAGTATCAGAGCAGTAGCCAAGAAAAGCTCAAGGACAACAGATTAAGGTGGTTTAGTTACATGTGCAAGAAAGCAGAAGAGATGTGGTAAAGAATATTTGTGAGAGACAGGAAGAAGGCAAGAGGAGACCATGACAACCAGCCAAGAGATGAATGGACTGTATGACAGAAAACCTGTGACAGTCAGGCATGACTATCAAAGAAGGTAAAGTGGCTATAAATCTAGAGAGGTGGCAACAGTTGACAACACCCTGTCCTTATATAAAAAGGGTATCAATGACTATGATGATGTACAGACCAATTTTCTGCGTGATAATTTTGACTATCAGGTAAATCTTACTGCACAGAATACATTCACAGAAGAAACCACAGCTATGAGGCTTAACAGAAAAGTAAAAAAATACATTCATTATTACATGCTTTTTTACAACAGTGGATATACTATTTGAGGTATGCAAAGCACTGCACATGTAAAAATGTGAACAAGCAAGAAAGCCAATACAGAGATGGGCAGAAGAGTGCAGAAAACTGACACTGCAGCTCAGACTTCAATTGAACTTGACAGGATGTCTTTCATGCAGCAGTAAACACTTAAAACACTTGAATATAAAACAGCCCATTAACATAAAATACATTTAATAACCTTCCAACCTGCCCTACAAAGTCACTTCCATCAGCAGTCATGGAATGGAATTAACAGTAACTGGCCTATAGCTGCCACACTCCTTCTAGACAACAACTGCTCCAATGCAAGGTTAGTATTAAAGACATTTTCCCATTTTCTAAAAGCATCCTTTCGTCCAAGGAAGGGCTACATAGCATTAAGGGACAACAACTACTATAGCTCCATAAGTACATGGTTTGGTAATACATCTTACCCTAGTGCCCTGTCACTCATCGTTACCTTAAGATCCTCCTCAGCACCCACCTTTCCATGGGAGATCAGCCGTACACAAACTGGATCCCACTTCCTGTGGCACCCACTCTATCTCCAGGCTGACTTTATTGAGACAGCAGTTCAGGAACAACTCATCAATCCTGAAGCCATTAACCTTGCTTCTAAGCACTAGTATAACTTCATGAAAGACCACAGAACTACTGCTGCACAGTTGTCCCTTACCAGTACTACATATCATACAGTGGACAGTGGTGAGAGTGGAGAGCTAACTACTGTAGTTTCTATTGTGATGTTTAAAGCCTTCAGTAGCATTTTTTATAACATACTGTTCCAGGCCCTGATCTGACAACATAATTTCCATATACAAATGGATAATGAAATGAGTTCCCACTAACTCAACAAGTTTGCATCTCTTGACACTTTGTGTTTATTAGTACTATGAAAAAAAAAAGAATTTCCATCTGCAGTCCAGACATATGTATACGACTTGGCACTGCACCATCCAGCCAATTCTCGCCAATCATCACCAGCCACCGGTGTCAATCTCCTATGCCCTCGCTCTTATGTAAAAATAGAAGTGACTACTGTATGGTTAACTCTTTTCATGTCCCGCATAACAGAGCCGGTCCCTCTATGTAATATTGGTTCCTAGGAACATGTACCACTATCCATTTCCCACTCCTCCTCCTTTTTGGTATCTGCCTTAGCCTATCAAATGGACTTCATCTGCCTTCTTTTTTACCTTCTCCAAGGTCACTCCTTAAAAATACACCTTATTCTATTTCCCGCTCTTTTCCACAGGTATCTCCACATTTTTCTCCAGTGAAGACAGATGATTTTTCCTATCATTTATAAACCCTGTTCCCAATTACATCGCAGTGCTTTACTTTCTGCTATCTAAAATGCACATCCACAATTCATTCAGTGCAGATGCCACCCCCATACTAGCCTTTAAATTCTTGTCAAACAGATCAAAGTCATAGCTGAAAGTTCCAAATCTCAGTGTTTAATGTTCTGCTTCAGTAATCATGAAACAATCATGATGATCACCGCTGCCTACTTAACTCCACATCAACTGAGGCAAACTATTTATCACTTCTAAGTCCGACAAGTATGTGGAAATTTAAAAGTAGCAAATTACAACAATTCATTAGACAGAATGTCCAGGTAAAATCACCAAAGTAACAAAGTACCATTATGATACATGAGATGAAAAAATAGTTTCTTTATAGAGACCTGTAGGCTTGAGACAAGGCAGCTTTAACAAAATATTAACTTACTTTATATAAAGAAGCTACTTTGGTGTGACTACTCATACCTTTCAATTGTATAGATTTTCACAGAATGTCTACATTTCTGCCTCATATTTGTAGTCCATTTTATAAAAGTATGGTTTTCTGGCAAATTCTTAAGGATCGAATTCAGAAAATAATAAAACACATTTGAGTTGCAGACTTCATACACCCTTCAGCAAATTCACGCTAATGGAAAACCTGTTACTCTATCAACTTTCTAAGTTTGTAAAAGCAAGATTTAAAAATTGGCCCTATTTTTGGGCCTTTGTCGCCCAATTATTCATGGATTTGTCCAGAGGTTTTGCTCTAAGAGGCTAACAGGTATGCTACTCATGACAATGCATTTAAACAACTTGTGACAAAAGTACACATTTCACATCATGAGCTTAATGAAAAATTCACTCTACATATAATTCTGGATTTACAAACTCAACCATAAATTATCCAAACATGTATAGCCTTTGCCAAAACAATAAGCCAATCACAGCGTTCTTATTCACTTCATCTAATGAATACTTCAAGGGTCTACAGCAAACCTTCCCTCTTTTAGCATCTGCTTTAGGCTGCCCAGCCATAAGAATGGAGGCAAATCAAATCCAGCTACACACTTAACTGCTGTACCTGGCTGCAGGGGCCAAATTTAATGTCGGACCACTTTATAATGCAACTGACAGTACAGTTGTATATATTCAAATGATCACTGCTGCAGTAGCCTTAGCTATATGGGTTACATCCTTGTCAGGATAGTAGCAGCCTGCCAGTTTCTACACTTCAGGGCACCATCCAGGTGCCCAAATTGTCACTCGGCTCGAACTGAGCTGACTAAAAGACAAGCTTGGGCTGAAAACCCTGCTGAGCCCAAAAAGGACAATGCTAAGAGAAAAAAAATCAATAAATCAATCCCTCTTGTATAAAAATCATACCAAAAAAACAAGGAGGGTGGACACAGGGAGTGGCTACTACAACAATGATCATTCCAGCATCTGTTATGCTAAATTAACTTACACAACTTTAGTACTTTCATCATACTGATCACTGTTGCAGTAGCCTTAGCTATATGGGCAGATTAGCCAACTACATTTGGGAAGTGGAAAGAGAAGAGTCCAGAAGCCCTGGAGAATGGATCTAGTAAAGCTTGATCTGTAACTAGAGAAGTAATGTCCATGTTGGAGTGAATGAATTGAGACGTACCTCCCTGGACTACATGAAGAGAGACATGGAAGAGCTCTCGGATCATGTGGCCCAGGCAGGTATGACCCTAGCCCTGAGTAGCATCCTGCCTTCGCCCAGAATGATACCACAATATCAGGATAAAATGATTGACTTCAACAATTGGCTAAGCTTATGGTGTCATTCAAAGGGGATCCAGTATTTGCCTGCCTGGGATGACATGATTGACAGACCACAATGCTTTGCCAGAGATGGTCTGCACCCGTCGCCCCTGGGATTCAGGTTACTGGCTAAGGCTCTTGCCACCCCTATAGTGCCTTTTTTAGTCAAACTTCAAAGGACAAAACCACCACCGTAACAGGTACAAGCATGCAAAATCTGAAGGTAATGCTACTCAATGCTAGAAGTCTAAACCTCAAAATGCACTCTCTCGAGGCACTCCTAAAAATGGAGAACATCGATATCTGTGCAGTAACTGAGACCTGGTTCAAGGCTCCAGAGAGCACCCCTGCAATACCAGGCTACAACTCTTACCACACTTTTCAGCCACCAAACCAGGACCGAAACACTAAAGGTGGAGGAGTATCAATATTCACCAAGGATATTCACACCACCAGGCTAGTTGGCCAACACAATGTGTCTGAAATTCTCCAAGTGCAACTAACACTAGGTAAGACTGCAATCCAAATTGCAGCTTGCTACAGATCCCCCACCATACCCCAAGATTCTCACTACACCTTTCTAAACATACTGGAAAATATTAAGACAGAACCAAACACCCTAATACTGGGCGATTTTAACTACCCTGCCATTAACTGGGAAAACTAATCATGTCCCAACACCTTTGTGCAACGGTTCTTGGAATTCATAAATTCCAACGCTCTGGATCAACTAATCCATAGTCCCACCAGGGGCTCCAATATCCTAGACCTGGTCATTACCAACATGGGAAATCAATGCTCCATACCTAGGGTCACCCCCTCGTTAGTCAGGTCTGACCATAAGCTAATCACCCTTAACATCCACATCCCACCCCACCCGCCAGTAAAGAAACCACCATAAAAAACTTCTCCAAAGCCAACTTCATGCTACTCAAGTCAGAAGTGACAAACTTCATGACACCCATGCAGACGGGAACTGAAAGTTCAACTGTTGAATCCTACACTAAGGCACTGTACGAACACATCCACTCATGCATGAATCGTGCCATCCCAAATAGAACCAAAATGCTCTCATCCAAAAAAAGGAAGCCAATTTGGTGGTCCCCTGCCATAAACAAACTTTACAACAAAAGGAAGAAACTTTTGCAGAAAAGAGGAAAATCCCAGGATGCAAAAAACTCCCTTACTAGCCTCAGTAAGAAACTGAGATGCCTCAAAATCCTCCAAAGCTAGTTACGAAAATAAAATTGCCAAAGATTCCAAAGACAACCACAAAGCATTCCATAACTATGTCAAGAATCTAAATGGCAATGCTCAGATCTGCTCTGAGCTAAAACAGAATGGCATTAAATATACTGATCCGAAGGATATTGCCAATATTCTGGCAGATCGATTCAGTGCCAACTTCACCCCCCTCTCACCCCCTAAATGGCCCATCTCAATACCGGAAGATTGCCAAATTCCAGTAATAACGGCCACACAGGTACAAAACGCACTCTCTAAAGCCAAGAATACAGCATTCATGGGACCAGATGACATCCCGGGCTGTGTACTACATGAACTACAATATGAACTGGCACCTCACCTAAGTGTCATGTTTAATCATAGCCTATCTAGACCTTGCCAAGGCCTTTGACACCATCCCCACACTCTGGAGTCGTAGATAAACTTACTAAGTTGGGCATTAATCCCTATATGTCACCCAATGGGTTGCTAAATGGCTTACTGATAGAACCCACACTATAAAAGTAGCCGACTCCAAATCCAGCTCCAGACAAGTAACAAGTGGAGTACCTCAGGGTTCAGTCTTGGGGCCGCTCTTGTTTGGCATCTACTTCTCTGAAGTACAGGTCAACACTAAGGGACTCTGGCTAACAAAGTTTGCAGATGACTGCAAACTGGGAGCCATTATTGAATCCCCAAATGATGTGGATACTCTACAAAAGGGCCTTATAGAAACAGATGCTTGGTGCCAGAGCCATGGACTCAAGCTCAATGCCAAGAAATGTATTATCATCCCCCTTTGGGAAAAAACATGTATCCATGAATTACCATATAGGTGGCAGTACACTAAACACAGAAAGTGTGATAATAGACTTAGGGACACAGGTGGACAGTGGTCTCACCTTCGATAACCACATCGCCACAACAGTCAGGAAATCCTTCTATGTGGCACACCTCATCACGAAGGGCTTTTCATCCAGAAAAAAGGAGGTCATTGTCCCACTGTACTCATCCCTCATTAGACCCATTATAGAATACAACGCCCCATTTGGTATGTACCTCTCAAGACATCTGCAACAACTGGAAAGGCCTCAGAAATACCTCACTAAAAGAATCACAGGCCTAAAGCAGATGCCCTATGCTGATCGCCTTAAAAAACTCCAGCTATACTCTGTCATATCGCCTACTCAGAGGCGATCTCTGCTTAACATACAAGGCCATGTCAAACCCAGAGCTGTTGGACATGCTACACTTAAAGAAATCCCAATCCCTCAGAACTACACGCTCCAGGGATCTAAACCTTGTCATCACAATAAACAAAACATGCTGGAGGGATAGGTTCCTGACCCAGAGACTCCCCAGACTCTGGAATAGATTGCCCATACATGTCAAACAGAGTGCCTCTTTGGACCTCTTCAAGAGGAACCTTGACGACTGGATGGGAGAAAGGAAATTCACCCCAGGGATCACGTCAGTCGCCCTGCTAGACAGGGGTCCAGGAAAGTAAATAATGTGGGAAGAAATAGCCAGGGAATTGTTATGGCTAGGCTTGTATAGGCCCTAGGGCTGATAGCCTAGTACCAACCTATGAACCTATAATCGAGCTTACAGTGCTTTGTAAAAGTATGTACAGAGGACCACGTAGCACATTCTGGAATACCCTAATTCTTTTCTTCCACCACAGGACAGCTGCAACTAATTTTCATATATACTGTTCTTTTTATTTGAACCTTGCATTCTGGCAAGACCATATCCTACCTACACTATGGCTTCTCAAGTGGACCACTTCTGCAATAAGTGCAGTGTCAGTTTGTGCATAGATACTGTAATGTAGGGGGCATATGTTTTTTCTCTAGGTTCTTAGCACTAGACAAAAGGCATTAAAAATCCACCCTCATCGCATTATATTACGTTAGAGAATGCATTTACTGTACATCAGTACCCTGATTGGAGAATGAGCGTTCTCCAGCAGGGTATTAATGTGCAATTAATGCCCACCGAAAAATGAATCTGCCACTTCACAGCAGCATATCAAGCTGCCGTGGAGCTTGGACTGAGAAAACGAAATGGTCGCCATTATTTTACCCTCGCTAAGTATCACTTTGGCTGTTTAGAGAGTGTAAAATGTTAATAAAAAAAGAAGCCAACAGAAAGTGTGTGTGTGTGTGTGTGTGTGTGTGTGTGTGTGTGTGTGTGTGTGTGTGTGTGTGTGTGTGTGTGTGTGTGTGTCAATGAAAGCGAGAGCTAGCGAGCCGTTATTTTACACTCGCTAATCAGCCCTTTTGCTGTTTAGTGAGTGTAAAATAAAAAAAGAGAAAAATAATTAAAATAAAGCTTGTGTGTTAGGGTGCATGTGTGTATGACAGTAAGACAGAGAGAGAGAGTGCAATCAATACAACGAAACAAACGTGTGTATGTGTTTCTGTCTGCACAAGAGAGTGAATGCATGCAGGATAGCAGAGAGATTGTGTGTGGTGAGAGAGAGTGAGTTAGTGAAGTGCAAAAGCGATCCAACCATCCACTGGTAGTAGGTGCGAGAGAGAGTAAAGAGAATGATCTCCGTCAGCGCTTAGAGAATGGGTTCACTGTAAAATTGTTGTTTTACTTGTGTATTTTTAAGTACTATTTTATCTTTTTTTTAATATATTTTGGATGTTAAAATGCTTCCTCCAATACCATTAACATAAACTACAGAAAGTATGAAACATTAGGTGGAGGAACTATTTTACATCAAAAAAATATTTAAAAAAATAAAATAGTACTTAAATAAAATACATAAGTAAAACACAATGATTTTACAGAGAACCTGTTCTCTTAAGTGCAACAATGCCCTCCAGGGTGTGTGTTAATATGCAATTAATGCACTTCCAGGGGTGTAGAGAAACTCTGCCTTCAGCGTTGGGCTTCACAACACCCCTAGATAGGCATTAATTACACATTAACGCACACCCTCTCAGGCATTATTGCCTGCTTATTTTTTTTCCCAGCTGCTGTTAATATAAGTCTATATTACATCAAGTGCATTTACTAGTCTACATCTACTTCATCGCTACATTACCCCTTACAAATTCTCCAACTACCCAATGCCTTGTCGAATTTTATGGGGATGTCTTCTCCAAGACCCACTGTGGGCAGTCCATTCCACGGATTTGCAATCTATATAAATAAGTATGTTGGCAAACTGTGGATGTAGTTTTGTCCCTGCGATCCAGTACTCATCATATCTCCTCTCGATTCTGTTCTCCTTATTTAAGATTTCTCCTTCACAAATCCCTGCAATAATTCTGTGTGCACCAATGACATGCATCTCACAGTCTTTTGAAAAGAGCTTTAGTTCCTCTAATATCTGGTCATACTCTTACACCCCACCCCATGTACCTTTCAGGTCTCTTTCCCCTGGACTCCCGCAGGTTGAGTTCTCCTTCCTTGTATGACTACTAGAAATACACACACTGTTCAAGGTGCAATTTAACCAGGACTCTGCACAATGCAAGCATCACTTATTTATTTATGAAAGCAACACCCTAAGGATACACCCAACCTTCTGTTTCTACCTTCTAGTCACAGTGGTCCACTCCAGGTGTGACACTCCAAGTCCTTTTAAGCTACCATCAGTTCTGCTCCAACTTTTGCAAACCAGGATTCTTATAGGAGAAATGCGGCACTTTGCATTTATCAATGAACCTCAATTCTCACCCTTCTGTGTACTGATCACATTTTCCAAATCCTTCATTAGATTTTTTTTCTTCCAACATTCTCTACTGCTACACCTTTCTTTCTGGTATCAACAAAGACTGTAATACTCTTCATTAAGGAGTCCAGGGGAAAGAGACCTGAAAGGTACATGGGGTGGGGAGTAAGGGCATGACCAAATATACCAGAGGCAAGCACACTGAACATAACTGGACTTGTGACTTTATTCTACTGATTCACTTTATTTGTGACATTGCCTCTTTCACAACAACCCTTTGTACTCTACTTTTCAACCAGGAATCCAGTTTTTCAGTCTAAGTCATACCTCCATCCTCTCATACTTGAATGGAACTAAGTCAAAGGCTGTAAAGTCCAGGTAGATCACAGCTACTGGTAACTCTCCCATCAAGTTCACCTGCAGCTCAAGCATAAAGTGTGATAAAATGTGACCAATGGTTCTTTCTGGTCATGCACCTGATGTGACTGTTGTCATGGAAAGTGCTGCCCTGCAGGAATAGTTTGAGCTTCCCCCTCAGGATTTTCTCCATGACACTTACCTACCACTGCTGTTAACACGCTTCAAGTTCTACAGAGGTTTACTGCTACCCCCATCCCCTGTAAGAAGGCATCACACTTGCTCTCCTTGATTCCTTGAGCATTTCTGAGTAAGCAGATGATCTGCTGAATATCTCTGTCACGATTATCTAGTCATATTCTTGAAGATTCTTGCAGGTAGCTAATTGGGTTCTTGGGCCTTACCTTTCCTAAGGCAGCCAGAGTCCTTTATACCTCAGCTGCATATCATGGTGTCCATCAGTGTTCTCTCCACTCCTCCCTGCCACAATCCCACTAGAACAGCTTCCTCTAGCTTTCTTTTGTGGAAAATTAAAGAAAGTATTCAACAAGATGAAAAAGTACTCATTCATTACCTTTGCTTTATCCTAGTCTTTTCTGAACTCCTCCCTTCTTTGTCAGACCTAGCAATGGGCTGTCTGCTTTGTAAAAAAAAAACTTGTTCTGCTTCCTTTCCTTTTGCTAACTTCTTTTCAGCCTGTATCGTGGGTACTTTTACTGCATAGTTTCTAGCCTCCTCTTATTGTACCTCCTCTACCTCCCCACCCACTCCTTTCCACCTCTTGCAGGACCTACCTTTTACCAGAATGCTTAATCTCGTGCACTGGTCTTTTCTTCTTTTTGTCTCCATCTTATGCACCTGTCCACAGCACTGAGTGTTCCATCTTGACCAACTCTGAAAGCTGGTTTGCTCTCAGTCCCCTAATTGACTTGTGACTCTATCCTCCAGCTCTTCATACCTCACTCTCCAAGAGTACCACACTAGGATCTTTTAGTGTTCTTGCCTTCCCTTCCAAAAGTCAACACATGATCTTTGCTAATGTTGCCTTTACTGGGACATCCATAACCCTCCCTCTAAACCATGCTAGGAACCACCTCTAGAATTCTTTCCCTTCTGGTACCATTCTGTTCTAGTTGGCTGAATCACTCATGGTCCAAGGCCTCAATCAACTCCCTCTCTGCCATAGGCACAGAACTCCCCAGTGTATTTGTGGCAGACTCAGATCCCCATAATTATTACCATTTCCCTTCTACTCCACTCCATTCTCATCTGTAGTCTCTTATCCTCCTCTTCCTTGGTATGCCTGGGGATGATGCAATGTACTGATCCACTAGCTGTCCCCCTTCTACTTTTACTGCAGTGGTAGTTAACCTAGGTTAAACCTGACCACCTCCCAGACCTATTCTTGGTTTGCTGTGGTCCTCTTCTCTAAACTTCACATCTGACGTATTCCTTTCCACAGCCCATTATATTACCTCCATCTCTTCCTTCACTTATTTCTAAATGACCTATACCAAGACACCTCCATGTCCGACCCCCTTTTATAACCGACCCATGTTTCCATAACACTAACTGTGCCTACCCTCACCTTCTATATCACAGCATGCAGCTTCCCATATTTCTAACAAAACTCTATGTACTGTGAAGCAGTAATACCCAGTCAAAGACTAGTCTGTTCCTTTGCTACATTCATCTGATTTTACCATCTCTCTCTTCTCTCCCCCTCCACTTCCTAAATACACCCCTTCTTTCATCCTTCCTAGAACAATGGCTCTGCTGGCCTTCTTTCCTTAAATTTCCTTCTTACTGCCTCCCTAAGTGTGAATAAATCTCTCCCATCCTTCTCCAATTTAAAATAACGGGACCATGGCTTAATGCATACTTCTAATCATGCTTTTATCAGATGCTGGCAGTTGCCAGGAAGCAGGTCCTGATTCTCTGATGCATTTCCATACTTTCTAGCATCTTGCAGCCAGCATCACATCTTCAGACGCACATACTCAAGCCTACTAAACAACATACCTTTCACACAGGTTTCCATAAGTCTCCTACATTTTATATGGACTACCACCTGACCTGGTCATTTATTCCTGCATGTGCAATGGAGGGAATTGCTTCACACTTCAGCTGGCTTCTTGCAGGCAAGACCAGATGTACTTTCTCCAAAATTAGTCCAGAAACTTGCTGCTTCTTAATTCAAGTGAGTTCCCATCCTTCTTTGTACCAAAGCCCTTGGTCTCATCTTTCCTGGTACAAGCACCCAGTCTGCACCTCTTCCAAACCTGCTACCAATTTCTTCTTCTTAGAATCTTTCATGTGCTCACTAGTTTCTTCTCTACCTTCGTCAGACCAAAGTCCCCATTTGCATTGGCTCCCTCCATATCCTTTCTTCAAAGTCCCACGATCCCAGACTCTCAATTGCTGCCTCACTGAACATTACCCAGTACTCTAAATCACTACAACAGCTGTCACTCCCTGTCAGCCTTTTTCTGTTACCCTCTTTCTGTAACTTTCATTGCCCATTCTCCTTCAACTATGTCTAGCACAACTGCCACAGATAAGTATCTTAAGTGTTTCTCAATTATTCAAAAGAAAGCAGTGAAGACAATACATTGTTAACACAAGTGCATCAAGCACATTATACATTTTTATGTTATATAGTCAAAAGTTATTTTTTTCTGTAATATGCACAGTTAATATTGTGATCCAAGATCAGAGTTCCATTGTGTTCCCTCCAGGGAAGGTGTATGAGCACATTTTTGTCAGCATTACACAGATTAGAGAAACGACTGCGGTGGTGGTGCTGTGGTAGCGTTGTCGCCTCACAGTAAGATGCTGTCTGGTTCGATTCTCAGCTAGAGTGTCTTCTGCGTGGTGACATGCGTGAATGGGCGTACCTTCGTTGAATGTTGCGAGTCAGGCCTGGCAAGCTGGTACGTAAAAATCAACTGCCAACCATTAGCGGACCAGAGTTCCGCTGTGGCGACCCCTAACCGGGAAAAGCTGAAAGACACAAACAAAACACAGATTAGAGAAACAAACACAAATGCAATTTGTGCTTAGGCAAGGTTTGTCCCAAGGCTGAAAGCCAAAAGTTAGCATATCACCGCTCCTTTTCTACTGGTAGTTAGCCTGGACTCAAAGGAGATGTATTATTAGAATTCCAGAGCAGTTAGAGATGTCATATAACTGCTTGTACAGCAATCAGGTTACGTTTGTGCACATTAGTCAATATGAAGTGCATTTGTTTAAGCGGTGATATATGGGGTTGGAAAACATAGGTTCTAACTTTTGATTCCTGAAGGAATATGTGTGTGTCAGAAATGGGTTTCATTTCCTTAAAATGACTTTTGCCTTTTGTTAAGGAATATGAAAATCAACTCTCATGTCAATCTTGCGTTAAATTAACGTAGTGTAGTTCCATAAATGGAACTATCATCATTGGAGTTGGTTAGTGCATAATGCTTGTGTTACCAACAAATTATCATCCTTCATTATAATTATTCACAGTACTTTACAAAACATGTACTAGTTTTGTTAATAGAGCAGTCTTTCTTGATCTTCTTAGCAACAGTTTGTTGGCGTTTGGTGGTTAGAGGAGTACCATAGTGTCCCTCTTTGTGGCAATTGCCAGTTCATTGGCTTGGTATTAACTGTGATTTAACAGACGGTCATGCAGTGTCAGGATGGTCAGGAGTAGGAGTTTCATGTCAAGGGGGGAAACTCCGTGATTGCAATATGCTTTGTGAGGTGATTAGTGGCAAGCTAGTTTTACATGCATCACGTATCTCTGCCTTTTACCTTGCAGATCTTACAGGGTCTTTTTTTGACAGTTATGTAGTATTTATCTTGAACAATGATCAAAACAAGAATACATAAACAGCAATTTGAATTAAAAAAGAAAAAGCCTTAACATTAGCTCTGGTGGTTCAAGTTGTTGTGTGGACATAACTGGAGACATCATGCCCTATCATTTGTCTGCCATGAAGAGTGCTAGCCAAACAGTGGGGCAGTACCAGATAATGCAAACACTAATCCAAGAAACTGTTGAAGTTAACAGAATTACAAGTTTCACTTTAACATGCAGTTTTTAAACTTATGTAATGACATGCAAATGACTATTGTTATTTACTGATTTTAATTCTTGGTGATTTGCCACAACACCACAAATATTATAAGGAAAAGACAAAAAATATGACATAAATCAGGACATTCTATAAAATGAGCTATTCGAAAGCTATGATGATAGGGTTGGCTAAGTATATTTCAGATTTTGGAACAGAGTTCTTTTCTTTCTGTCAACTCAAGCTCACAGATATTTGCATGCTTTGATCCTGTGGTAATTCCCATGTGAGGCAGGCTCTTAATAGTAGGATCGCCATATCATGCAAGTTAGAACATAAGTACCACACTACATTACAAGGCCCAGCCTTTCAGGGTTGCTTTACTTCCCTCCTTGCCTGATTAACAAATATAAAGCAACGGGTTACATTTTGTGACAACTGTCAGTGTATGACAAAGAATAGTAAACTCACGTCATCAGGGAAATGGTTCAACTCACCCAACACCCCAAATCACTCCAGTTTCCAAGAGTTAAGTTAATTTGGCTAATGGTGGGTGCATTCTTGCCAAATGTTGGACAAGGCAATGCTGCTCCCTCCAAGCTTTCAAATGTTAATGTGCTAGCAACAGAAAAAAAAACAGTTTAGAGGTGAAGGAATGGAAATCAGGATCAGTGTCTATGAAGTAGCAGTGATATAACAGACCTTTTAAGCAGACAGAAAGCTAGCAGATTAGTTGTATCTGTATGCATTCAGGTCTCAACTCAGTTTATGGTGTGTGTGTGTGTGTGTGTGTGTGTGTGTGTGTGTGTGTGTACACACACACACACACACACACGTTTGCACGCACAAATCTATACACTTTCTCACCTCAGGAGTCAAGTTGTCTGTGGAAGAGTTGATTTACTGCAAGGAATGCTTAGTGGCACAGGTAATGAGGAATTTGTTGCAGAGACGTAGGTAGCAGCAGCAAGAGGGTCCCACACTGACGCATAAGAGGGCGAAGTCACTACAAATCCTAAGTAAAATGAGTCAGCAGCAAAGAGTTCGAAGTGTGGGACTAGCAGAGGTGTAATGGAACTTCATTCAGTAGAGCAACCCAGGGGGATTCCCATTCTATAACATCCTGCTGGAAGTCATCCAGGTGATAACACTCAGCTGGAAGATATCAAAGAAGGTAGCTTGCAGGGTCAGTCAGCTGATACTTTATCAGAGAAAGGGAGGTTAAAGCTCTGACTTGTTTAAAGAAAGAAGTTTGAGTAACTTGCAGCAGGTAGGCACTACCAGTGGTGTTAACAAGTTTCCATGGACAGCACATTTTCCCAAATTTTCTTCTCCAAGATACAATTAACCAATCAACATTTTAGCAATTTTAACACAAAACAGAAGTAATTCAAACAGCTCAATGCAGGTCTGGTATCCCACCTGTGACCCAGAGGGTGACGAGAATAACAAGAAAGAGTATAAAGGGCAAGTCCAGATAAAATCACTTTAGCTAGCAGATCTAGGAGATGGTCTCTATGATCCCTTCCCTGTGGGAGGTTGAAGTTTCAAGTCACTTATGCAGTTAAGTAGGTAGCTAGATGAGTGTTCTTGTTCTAGCAATAAATTCAATACAAAAGACAAACTGGCCTTTTCTCAGCACGTATTTTGAAGACAAGTTTTACTGGGACATAGCCATGCCCATGCGCTGCAAGGGCCACCTTTGAGAATTTAGCTTGGCCTTGCATTGATGTAAGTATTAGTGAGCTCTGCACCAGGCAGCTGTCCAATATCCGGATGATTTTCTGATGATTGGGAGTGGGCTTAAGGGAGCCAAATAGTGTTTACATTAGTTTATGCAGTTATGTCTTGAGTTAAGGGTGCCCCTTGAAGAAGATAAATTTGAGGGCTCAAGTCAAAGCTTTAGTATTTGAAGCCACGGTGGTGCAGCGGTAGCATTGTTGCCTCACAGCAAAAGGTTCGCCTGTTCGATTCTCGGCTGGAGTGCCTCCTGTCTGCATGTCCGCCCTGCTGTCGAGTGGCATTCGAAAGACATGTGTGAATGGGCGTGCCTTCGTTGAAGGTTGGGCGTCGGGCTGGTAACTCAGCACCATAAAAATCTACTGCCAATCATAAGCGGACCGGAGTTCTGCTGTGGTGACCCCTAACTGGGAAAAGCCAAACAGACGAACAAGTCAAACTTTTAGTATTTGCAGGAATGTGCGCTGACAGTGAATTGAACTTTCAAGCTGCCTCCATGGAAACTGGAAAATCTAATGGATTTTTAGCCAATAAAAACGTCAGAGTAAGGTAGGTAGGTCATGGAACTTTTGGGCCCACTCAGCTCTGCAAATAGGGTGAAAGCACCAGGGAGGGAATTTACTTGGTTCTTGGCCAAACAGTTAAAGGTTGAAAGTCAGAATACGATAAGAGAGTTATCATGAGGTTAAAAGAAAACTTGCATATTTGTTGTTCATTTCCTACAGAGCACAACAGCATTTCTTTATGGAAGAACAAATGAGCACACTTGTTTACTGATGCAGCAGGGGATTTAGAGATGGGAACTTACCTTAAAGGTCATTGGTTTGCAGCCCCATGGCCAGCTTCCTGGACAGCAAAATGGAAGAAAGATATTACCTTTCCCAGTCTCATGCCATTTGGGTAGCGACAAGGAGTACTGAAGGACTAATTTTTTTTGCACAAAAAGTAATTTCTTTTCATTCAGACAACTATAAAGTGGTGCAAACTCTTAAGAAATAAGTGTCCAGATCTAGATGGTTTCAATTGTTGCTGAGATTATCAATTTATCATTTACTGGCAGATACATCCTGTGAAAACATAACAGTCTTAATTACAGTCTCTTTCACTTCCAGCTTTCCAGATTCTTCAGTTTGGCCCCAGATGCATGGTTGAGTCTTACTGCCACACCTCTGGCTGATTGGCAAACAGTGATGACGATGCAGATTTGCAACTCTTGGGGTCACAGTACTATGAAATTCTGTCATCTGGCTTTCTGTCCTTTAGGATGTTTTACAAAGGTTTGCTACATCATGAGAGGATTTGGTCCCTCCCACATTGGTTACTTATTCCATTTACTGTCCATGTTAAATGAAGCAGCTAAGACTATATGGATCCAGTTGGCAGCCCTCAGCTTATTAACCAAGATGGCAGGTTTACATGATTCTTCCAAGTTCTGGATCAATTGTAGGTTACTGAAAGACTGGGGAAAAGGTCAAAGATGCATCCAGAGTTTCATAGTGATCCACTGGCAGGAGCTTAAGCAGCATCATACTGAAAGGAGTGCATTCTACGATAAGTGATCACATGCACGTTGTCTAAGCCACTTTGCTGTGTTGGCTTCACTGAGGATCTTTCTGGGTCAGTCAGCTGTTGAGTTCAATAGTTTGAAGGGATGTATCTGTGAAAAAGGATATGGTCCTGGTTTGGATCACTAAATCCAAGACCAATCAGTGCAGGGCTATCAGGTTATTTTAGATACAGACAGATCTTTTCATTTCCTCTGTCCAGTCCAGTGGATAGCAATGTTGAGTAGGATGTGCTATAAATAATGCTTCTGTAGATGAAGTAGTGTTTAAGTCCCCCTCGGGGCAACCAGTTCGAAAAACCTGGACTGTGTTTTGCCCAAAGCTCTCCAGGCTCATGATCTGCCTACATTTAGGTTATTCTTCCCACTCATTTTGTATTGAGATGGTATCTAATTGGCAGGGAGGGTCATTCTGTAGAAGTCATCAAAATAATGGTCCACTGGCCCTCTGGAGCAGATCACCCAATGAATGGTTGATTAATTTAAAGTCTGTGCTTTTAATTACAGGTTACATTCAAACTGGAATTCTGGGTAATTCTATCACTGCCCACCTGGCGAAGAGGGCAGCTGCACAGCCAACTGGACTAAATTATGGCCTTGATCCAGACTCTTGTGAAATTATCTGGAAAGTTCTGCCAGGCATGCTTTGATCATGTCTGGCTGCAATACTTAGCGGTATTTTCCAGCAAGCAGGCCTGCAAAATTTGTTGATAATTAATTTAGAAGGAAATGATTTCAGATTGGTCCCAAAGTCTGTTACTATCTATCACTTTCACAGAGCTGTTGACAGTGCAGTGACAGCTTCCAAATACACTGGTGGTGTGGTCAGAAATAATTTTGAGGTCAGTTTGGCAAAGAGCAACGTCTCCAACAGTGTTAGAAGCAACAAAAAATTTAATCACAGAGTAGAAAGGGAAGTCCCTTATCTTGTTTTTTCAGTTCTTGAACATTAGGACTTTGAAGATCCTCAAATATCAAGACTTTGAAGATCCAGACTCAGTTAAATTTTGTGCAGATGGGATGCACCTTTGACACATTGGTTTAGAGTGACAATCAATTTACATCCGTCATCCTGTGTGCAAGAAATTCTGAATGCATTGTGTACTTAAGTAGCATACTGTTAAATAAAATAAAAAGTAAAATATAAGTATTTATGTAATGCCGTTCTTAAGAAGGACATTGCAAAACGCTCAGCAGACATTGGGGGATTGTTACATTTTTAGTTCTCATGAATTACTATGTACTTTGAGAAGTGAAAGCATTTAAAGATAAAGTATACCGTTTTTTTTACCAGCCCATCACAAAATTGTTTCACCCCTCTAATGCATCATCAGAAAACAATGCTGGGTAACACTGAATCAGAAGTAATTGGGCAATTGCTCAGCCTACAGTAAACAGAAGCACTTTACAAGATGAGGGCATATTTATAACAAAAGGAAATGGTAAAAAAAACTTTGCATTTGATCTTTTAACTCCCCAATTGTTTTGCCTTCCTTGTGGTTTGTATTTTATTTTTTAATTGCTTTTTTTCCATCTTGCATGACTCCACTTTTTGGGCTTGCTCATTTCAAGCATGCAATCAAGTGCGTTGCTTTTATTGAGAGAGAATGGGTTAATGGGCATAGCATTCAGAGGGTTATGACCAGGAAGGGGAGGAGGGGGACAGGCTGCAAGGCAGCCTGATGGGCAGTCGCAAGGTGGCCTTCCCTCCTTTCATTCTGCTGTTTGTTGGGGTGAGCAAGCAGTCCACTACACTGCGCTATGCTTATGATCTTGAGTGCCAAGAAGTCACTATGGATATGCATTTTTGCTCTGAGAGCTGGACAAGATGACCAGTGGATCAGTCTGGCATGCCACCCAGCTTAGACCAGTCTTGGAAATGAGATTTCAGTTGCGGGTTTATCATGGTTATAAATAAAACTATTTCTGGTTACAATTTTGTTGGTTCTCAGTGAACAAATGTATTTAGTGTGCTAATAAACTAACTGGTCACACTGGGATTACTGTCTGGTGCTATTATAGGGGGAGTGGTTGGGGGGACAAAATGTATTCATTTGGAAACTCCATTGAAATGTGCGTTTCCAAAATTACTCTTACCCTGTGTAGTCAAAACATTTCCCCACCCACACTTCAACAGCTTATGTGTGCAACAGCTGTATACCTTCCTCCGTCTGCTGGATACCTATGATCTAGTGACAAATTCCATACTACTTTCAACCATACAGTCTACAACCTGTGTATTCACTGAATGAACACACCGGTACCAAGCTTGCAATGCCAACAAACCTGACCAACTACAACTATTGAAGCTGTTAAACAAATGCTAAAAATTAAATTGACTTGCATAGTGACAGGGATAAGGATTCCAGTTAACTTAGGAAGACTTTAAAGTCAAGGTACCACAGACTTTCAATTGTGTAACATAGGGAATCTAAATTAGGTTAGCGGTATTCCTTTTCACACTCTGTTGCCCAGGTCATGCTGACTCTTTAGCCTGTCATCAAGTCACCATTATATCACAATGGGGGAAATATGTGATCTGTATACAGAAGTCAAATACTTCAAGTAAACTGGATAGAGAGTTTGGGAGTAAATTGATATTAACACAAAATATTGTGCACAAAGCTTCAGAGTGCGTGTGTGTGTATATATATATATATATATATATATATATATATATATATATATATATATATATATATATATCTATGGTTCCCCTTTAGAATCTCGAATTGCTGAAAGCTCGAAATTCATAAGCTCGAGCCCAGAATCTAGAGTTTTCAGCAACTCAAAATTCTACAGTGGACGTAAAAGACATGCAAACATGTCTTTACAATGTTTTTGCAGGGGGGCAAGCCCCCCTGCACCCCCCACACCCCCTACTTAAATATACCAACTCTGAGATTGCACTACAATGGGGATGAGGGAAATCTCCCATTCTGCAGTATATACAGAAGCGCACAAAGGGAGAATTTCTGTTCCTCCACTATAGTGCGGTCACGGAGCTGGTATATTTCAGCAGGGAGGCTGCAGGGGGACCCGGCCCCCTGCATACACATCAGTAAACTTTTTTTTTTTTCTCTCCCCTTCACAAGTTCAAGTTACTGAAACTCGAGATTCTGGGCTCAAGCTTATGAATTTCGAGCTTTCAGCAATTCGAGCTTGTGAAGGGGAACTGCTGTTAAACATTTGGTGTGATTTTTGCAGTTGTTCTACTATGTTTTATTTATTTGTAAAATGAGTTCAATACACTTGTTTTCAGTGGTTGACTCCTGGTGCCATACCTCTCAACTATTAAAATTCAGGCATAACTCTAGGATTTTTGACCTCAGATTTTGCCTGGTTCATGGCTGGACACATTATTACACAAGAATGAGCCTGTACAAATATTCCTCATCACTAACTATACGGGTTTAGCATCTAAAGATCTTCTGTTCCAAAAAATGAAGTGTTCCTCCTTTTTAAATGTCAGTGCTATGATTTTTAATCTTCAGTTGTTGAGGTATGCTTGTTCTATTATTTTCCTTAGTTTGTTTGTCTTACTAATTTATATTTGTTTGTCTTATTGATTTATATTTGTTTTACTTTATTATTTTATTACATTTGATTACCAGGTATTGTCCAACTGGGCAAGTAGCCCGTTTTCAGAGGAGACCTGGGGAGAAAAGCTCCAGTACTAAGATACATAGATACATAGAATTAAGATCTAAAATACTGTACAAAAAAAATCACAAATCATACAATTGCAAGCATGCAATAACTGATAACATATTACAAATAATACAGGAGACAATATTGACACAGAGGAAATAAAATATCAAAAATTAGAAACATTAGACCATAGGTTCTAGAAACCTGAATAAAGAGCAATAGGCTGCAGGTACATATTTCACATGTAGTATGTGGCTTGAATTGCAGAGTAAACATTTGCCATTGAGAAAAATAAGACGTTGTAGTGACACTAGAAAACAGTTGAGCAGTAAAATAAGAAGTTATGTACTCACCATAACGTTCCATCTGAGTAGGTGGCTTCATTTGTCTGCATCCTGTGGGTCTTGGATCCGATATCGGATCCGAGCCGGCAACTTATTATACAGCTATGGATCCGAGCTCCTAGCTCCTCCCCTCACCCATAATACCCTGCCAACCCCAAATGACCTCAGATCAAGTTTGCCCTCCTACATATACCTGGGAAGGTATCCCAACAGGAAAAAGCAGGATAATACAACAAAACTAACTCTTCTGAAGGCCAGGGGGAAGGAGGGGGGGATGGTTGCAGACAAATGAAGCCACCTACTCAGATGGAACATTATGGTGAGTACATAACTTCTTAATCTGGAGTAGGGACTTCATTTGTCAGCAACCTGTGGGACAGAGTCCCCAGCTACCTGAATCTTGGGCGGCCATCATGGAAGGAAGTTCCGGAGCACTGCAGAGCCAAAGGATGCTCTCCCTCTGGAAATGACGTCCAGTTTGTATTGGTTGATAAAGATATGAGATGAGGCCCAAGTGGCTGCCGAGCAAATATCATCCAAGGGAACTCTAGATCTAAAGGCAGCAGAAGTAGATATGGAGCGAGTGGAATGTGCATGGACTCCCTGAGGTGCGGGCCTCCCAGAAGCTTCATAAGCTAGAAGAATACATTGGGAAATCCAGCGTGATAAGGTGACCTTCGAAATGGCTTTACCCAAACTGAATTTGGCAAAGGAAATGAACAGCTGATCGGATTGTCTGTGACCAGCAGTCCTATGAATATAGAAATGCAGCTGCCTGTGCACATCTAAAGAATGCAGCTTGTACTCTCCTTTATTTTGATAATTAGGAAAGAAAACTGGTAGGTTGATGGACTGATTGATATTGGTTTCTGAGGCCACCTTGGGTAGGAAGGAGGGATTGGTCCTGAGGTACACTCTATCCTGATGAAAAACCAAGTAAGGGGGTTTTACGGAAAGAGCTTGAAGTTCCGAAACTCTTTTTGCTGAAGTGATGGCTACCAGGAATGCTGTTTTCCAAGACAGATATTTAAGTTCGGCCGAGGCAGCTGGTTCAAAGGGAGAAGCAGTCAAGGCTTGAAGAACTAGTGATAGATCCCAAGGGGGTACGGATTCCTTGACAGGGGGCCTGAGCAGAAAAGTACCCTTGAGGAAGGTTTTACATAGTTTAGCTGACATCAAAGGACCTGTCTCATGTCCCACATGGTAATGGGAGATGGCTGCCAATTGTACCTTGACTGTCGAACAGCTAGCCCCTTGCTGAAAAAGTCCGGTGAGGAAGTCCAACATGGACGTTAACGGAGCAGTGAAGGGGTCCAAATTATGATGTTCCGCCCAGACAGAAAAGCGCCTCCATTTACTGCGGTAAACCTTCCTGGTGGAAGGTTTATGCGCTGCCACCAAGATGGCTTTGACTGGTGAAGAGATGCCGGGGGTCCTGATTAAGAGTGGAACTGGAGCAGCCAAGCTGTCAGCTTCAGGTTGTCCAGATTCGGAGTCGGTAAGCCTGATGGATGGGATATTAGATCCGGGCTGGGATCCAGAATCCAGGGAGGATTAACCAAGTGAGACCACAGGTAAGGAAACCAAGTTTGCCGAGGCCAGAATGGGGCAATGAGGATTATTCTGCTCCCCAACCGAGAGGCTTTCTGTAAGAGCTTTAGCATCAGGGGTAGAGGAGGATAGGCATAAAGTAGACCGGGCGGCCAAGCATGCACTAGAGCGTCTCTTGGGGCTTGCCCTGGTGGGGGAATCAGAGCGAAGAAGCAGTCGCATTTCGTATTTGAGGGAGAGACAAAGAGATCTCAGCAGGGTTGCCCTCATTTTGCAAATATCCGCTTCGCTACTCGGGAGTTGAGAGACCACTCATAAGGGGAAAGAATGGTGCGGCTGAGTTTGTCCGCCAGAATGTTGGCCCATCCTGGAATGTGCGCTGCGATCAGAAAGCGGTTGGTGGAGATCGCCCATTCCCACACCCTCATGGCCTCTCGGCAGAGAGGGTAAGACCTGGTTCCCCCCTGTTTGTTGATGTACCAGACAACTGACATGTTGTCCATCTGTATCGCAATAGTTCCTAGGGGAGAAGGTTCTGAAGTGCTTGCAACGCTAACAGCACTGCCCTCATCTCCAGAACATTGATATGCAGGGAGGTCTCTGTGTCGTTCCACGTGCCTTGGACTGTTCTGCCTGAGAAATGCCCCCCCCACCTGAGGCGAGAAGCGTCCGTGGTCACTGTGACGAGAGGAGGTGGAGCGTAGAAGGGTCGGCCTGTATGGAGGTCTGGGGACTGGAGCCACCATAACAGGGCCCTCCTGCAAGCCTTGCTGATAGAGATAGGGTGATTGAGAGGAAGAAGCTGAAAGGACCATTGTACTTGGAGGGTCCACTGTAGTACCCTCATATTTAGATGAGTGCATGGAAGAAGCGTTATTGCCGCTGCCATGGAGCCCAGTGCCCTCAGGACCAATTCCGCCGATGGAGCTTCTGATTGGATGATGGCCCACACATGAAGTCTCAGATTCTGTAGTCGTTCCAAAGTGAGGTAGGCTCACAGACTTCTCGTATCCAATCTGACCCCTATGAACTATATCACTTGTGTCGGAGCAAGGGAGGATTTGTCCGTATTGATCGTGATGCCTAACTGGGGGGCTAGGCGGAGAAAAAAAAGTCTCTGGCTGAGCAGAGTAGATGCCTTGTTGGGACGGTCAGGAGCCAGTCGTCCAGGTACGGGAAGACCTGCATTCCCTGGGGTCTCAGGTGGGCCGCTATCACTGCTAAAACTTCGGTGAACACCCGGGGGGCTGTGGTGAGGCCAAAGGGGAGGACCCTGAACTGATAGTGGCTTGCTCCCAGCCGGAAGCGGAGAAACCTCCTGGATCGTCTGTCCATTAAAATGTGGTAGTACGCATCCTTGAGGTCTATTGAGCACATCCAGTCGTTCTCCCGCAAGAGGGGGAGAATGGATTGAAGAGTGACCATTCGGAATTTCTCCTTGGTTACAGACAGGTTCAAGAGGGAAAGGTCTAGAATTGGTGTCAAGTCCCCCATCTTTTTTGGCACCAGAAAGAACCTGGAGTAAAATCCTAATCCGAGCTGGTCTGGGGGGACGGGTTGGATGGCTCTTTTTTCTAGCAGCTGCTGGATTTCTGTGGCTGCAGCCTCCCTCTGACCGGGTGGTACATCGGGGAAGTTCCTGAGTCTGGGGACATGTTGCATTGGGATTTTGTAACCTCTGGATATGATCCGAAGCACCCAGCAGTCTGATGTGATGGACTCCCATGCCACCAGATGCCTCGAGAAGCGCCCCCCGACTGCCTCCAGAGTGGAGCAGTCGGGCAACCCTTCAGGGCTGTTGCATGGGCCGATCAGAAAAAGATTCACTGGACCCAAAGTTTCTCGGGACCCCTCTGCCTCTAGGGTGGCGTCCTCCCTGTCCTCCTCTGCCACGGAAGAACTGGTTGTCTGGAGCAGGTTGGGAATGTTGCGATTTCCAGAACCACATCTTCCGTCCCTTTTGGTTCTTGGAGAAGGACCTCTGGGGAGCAGAGAAGCGGACTCCAACGGCAGACAACATCTTCCCGTCCTTCCCGCTCTGGACAAGTGTCTCGCGAACGGTCTTGCCAAACAAGGCAGAACCATCAAAGGGGGCATTCGCAAAGGACGCCTTAAAGGGCTCCGCAAAGTCACAATGTCGGAGCCAGGCCTGGCGTCTCATAACTATGCCCGCTCCGCTAGCTCTAGCAGCTCTCTCAGTGGCGTGAGACAACAGCTGCATAGAGGTATTGGAAATAGATCTTAGAGCGGCCATACGAGTGGAGTACAACTGCTTGTCCGCCGACATGGACTCTTGGGGGGGGGGAGCAGCGTATTCTTTAATAAGATCTCGCTGCATTCTGATGACATGTGCCATGTAGTTCAGGGACCTTACTGAGAAGGTCACTGAACTAAATACCCGCTTCCCAAGGTGATCCATCGAGCGGGACTCCTTGCTCTGTGGATGGACCGAGGGGCTCTCCTGAGCTAGATCCCTCTTAGTGGCTGCCGCCATCAACATGACATATACGGTGGGACCCTTGCTCCAGTGGGACCGGTCTGCGGGGGGGGCTCAAAATCCTATCCGGGCGTTTAGGGACTGGCTCCACAGTGTCCGGCTCCTTCCACGCCCTGGTGGTAACAAGGTCCCCCAGGGGGTCGGCCGGAGGGGACACCCAAGAGGTAGACAGGCCTGCTTCGAATGCCTCCAGAAACACGGACTCGTCGGAGGAAGCCTTGGGGGCAGACCACCCCCCCCCTGATCCTGAGCATTTCCATGATGTCTCCAAAGGAGACATCCTCAGGGGGTGACCTTGGGGAGCCTTCCCCTTCATCCAAGTCCGTGCCCTCTGTTAAGGACTCGGGGGAGTCCACGTGCCTCCTCTTACACTTATGCTTGTGAGGCACTTCCTCGGGGGGGCTGTCCGAGGAGGTCTCACCAGCAATGTCCTGTTCCAAAGGAACAGCCTGGGACATCGAAGCAGGCTGTCCCTGTGGCCGGGTGATGGAAGCCTGACCCAGCAGAGAGGGAGTGCAGGGTGGAGCCGAGACAAGGGCCGGAGGTCCAGATGCTCTCGACAGAGCCCTCTCCACTACATCGAAGGCCGAGGGGGAGCCGCTCTCCCTGGGCTCCGAGAGCAGACTCCCACTCGGATCCGATGAAGGGATCGGAACCGGCGCCGATACCGTCAGATCAGAGGGACCAGTGTGCTCCGACCTGGACGGAGCCGAAGGCACACTGAATCCCTCGGATCCGAAGCTCGGGCCACGGCTCCAAGAGGTCGGATCCGACGATGGAACCGACAGACTCGAAGGCAGGGTCAGATCCGAAGTACCCAGTACTGTCAGCACCGACCCATCCCCGGCTCCAATGCTGCCCGGCTCCAAGCGCTCTGAACATGGGAAGCGGGTCGGAGAAGGAGCTATCGGAGCAAAAAAGGGTGTAGAGCTCCCCCCCGAGGGGGGGGGGGGCAGAAGCACTCCCATCTGCAGCTGGGCCTGGATGAACCTTCTCATCATCCAGTCCAAGTCTGCATCAGACAGGCTGTAGGTGGATCTCGACGAGGCCACCGAGGCAGGCCTGGAATGCCACCTCAATGACCTCGACGGAGATCGGGTCTCCTCCTCCTCAGGTCCCGGGGAGAAGCAAGGTAATCGGAGCCGAGGAGGAGGAGACCTGGAAGCCGTGGAGGGAGAAGCCCGCTTAGCTGGGGGGGCCGAAGCGGAGGCCTCGGCCCCCCCACTTGTGGTGCTTCTCCCTCCGTTTCTCCCTCCTGGCCTCCCTGTCCTCCGGCGCATTAGTGGGAGTTTGAATCCCGGCCGGGGGAAGGGGGGCAGGAGTGGCCACCACCACAGGCTGTGGAGGTGCCACGGGAGTAGCGGAGGCCGAAGCTGAATCCGGGGGCAAAAGTCCCGCCAGGACCAGCTTCGACCTCCACTCCTTCAGTGCCCTGGGGTTGAATGCTGTGCAAATGGTACATCCCGAGGACAGGTGTTCAACCCCAAGGCACCGAACACACAGAGTGTGGCCATCAGCTGGAGAGAGCTTATGGCCACACTCTGTGCACTTGGAGAAGATGGGTTTTGGGGCCTCTGACATGATAACCCAAACTAAATAAAACTACACAAGCACGCTAGGCCCCAAACGCAAGCAAACACACACACACTAACAGCCAGCGAGGGGAGGGTTAACTCTAAAAATTTAAGAATGAACAAAAAAAAAGGGGAACCTAATTTAAATAATGAAAATTATACTAATCTGACCAGAAACAGTCACTTATCTGAAAAATGCCAGGAGCTCGATATCCAACTGTCACACCTAAAAGCGGCAAACTAGATTCTGAGGTAATTTGGGGTTGGCAGGGGATTATGGTGAGGGGAGGAGCTAGGAGCTTGGATCCATAGCTGTATAATAAGTTGCCAGCTCAGATCCAATATCGGATCCAAGACCCACAGGTTGCTGACAAATGAAGTCCCTACTCCAGATCCATGAATAGAGCATGGGGAGAGGAGGTAATAGAAGAGCGGAGTTTAACCCAGAGAACAGCACATGCACAACCAATTGTCTAGGAGGTATTCCTTTAGATTTATTTTGAAGGAAGAATGGCAGGGAATGATTTGAATGTTTAGAGGGAGAGCATTCCAGAACTTAGCTATTTTACTAGCGTATAGGGAGTCACCATGGTAGTTGTGAAATTGTGTAATTTTGAGCAGTGGCTTATCTGAAGACCTGCTGTTAACCTGTAGTTGGACTAGTGTTGATATGGCTGGGCAGTTTTTAAGGTTGTGGATGATATTGTGGGTGAGGCCAAGTTGGTTTACTGTTAATAGGCTGGGGAGTTCTAGCCATTTCAGTTGTTGAAGAGCAGTACAATGATAGGTCTTGTGTGGGAGATTGGTGGGAAACTGCTATTTTGTTATAGCAGGACTCAAGATTATGAAGGTCGGTTTTGCGTAAGTTGGTGAATGTGTGTGAGAGAAGAGTAGACAGTAGTTGTAATCTAGCTGTGGCTACTCTGGCTTGGGGTGTTAGGTAGGGTTTGGCCCTATATAATGCACCAAATTAGCATGGACTGTTTTGATAGTTTGAGAAATGTGAACATCAAATTTTAGCCTGTTATCTATTGTCATACCCAAGAGTTTGGCCTGATTACTGGCTCAATTGTGGTACCATTTGCTGATTTAATGCATAGGGCTGGACAGTTGTGTTTGGTAGGTTTGTTGGAGAAGATTATTAACTTGGTCTTATTAGGGTTTAGGATGGGCTGGTGTTTTGATAGGCAAGTTTCAATTTCTTGGAATGATTTTTACATCTTAGCTTGTAGTTCTGATGAGGAAGGAGCAGAGGAGATAAGGGATATGTCATCTGCTTACTGCAAGATAGAGGCATGTTGGGTTGCTGAAATTAGATTGTTAGTAAAAATGATGAAGAGTAGGGAGCAGAGTATGGAGCCTTGGGGTACACTGGTAGATACTGGTAGTAGTGGGGAGATGGTGTTCGCCCATTTAGTACCCTGTTGACGGTTAGACAGATAACTGTGAAACCATGTTAGGGATGCTGAGCTAAGTCTGTACAAAGCCAGTTTACTCAGTAATAGTTGGTGGGAAGTGGTGTCAAAAGCTTTTGACATGTCCAAGAAAATGGCCAATACTAGTAGTCCCTTGCTCATAAGGTGATGGACAGTGTTGGTGAAGGATACTAAGGCTGTGTTTGTGCTATGCTGGATTTCGGACAGAAGGTTATTTGTGGTAAGGTGGTTCAGGAGTTGCTGATGAACACATTTCTCTAAGATTTTTGCTATGGGTGAGAGGAGAGAAATGGGGCGGTAGTTTGAAATATCTCTAGAGGGGCCACCTTTGTGAAGAGGAATGATGTGTGAGACTTTCCAGAGTTGAGGGATGTATTGCTCTGAGAATGAGCGATTGATTAGTATGGACACAGGGTTGGCTACGGCTGGAGCTGCAATTTTTAGGAACTAATTTGGATGTTGGTCGGCTGTGAGGCAGCATGGTTTACGTTTGTCTAGGAGCTTTTTCATGTATGAAGTTTGAATAGGTTTTAATGAGAAGTGTTTAGTATAGCTAGGGTCTTGGGGGGTGGTGAGTGGTAGATTTTGGTGTCTATCTAGGAGACTTGTGATTGAGTTTATGAAGTTTGAATTAAGTTGTGAGCATATGGGTTTGGTGGTGCTTGATGTGGAAGGAGCAGGGGTGGGTTTTTTTTCCCAGGGTTGAGGTAGTTGATTGTTTGCTCGGTCAACAAATGTAAAATAAAAATAAAAATAAATAAATTTCTGTGGGTTATTTAGGTATTTCTGTTGAGAGGTTTGCTAGCAATGTTTCTTATAATTGTAGATAGGTATAAGGCCCTGGCTCTCTCTCTTTTTGATCGGTAGTTTTGTGTCTTGAAAAATCCATGGTAATTGCTTTGATTTGATGCATATTTTTCTTGTGGGGGCTAGACTATCTAGTATGTTAACAAATGTGTTGTTAAAGAGTTCAACTGCAAGGTCAAGTTGCAGGTTAATTAAAGTTGACCAGTCGCAGTTTTGACGTAATTGGTTGAATAGGTCAGGGGAGATCGGTTTCTTACTGCAGATGTATTTGAAGGTATTAATGTTCTGATTTTTGATTTTTTCCTGAGCAGATATGTAGGGGCATGGTCACTAAGGTTTATAGGTAGGCAGCCAGCTTGATAACATAGATGTTAGCTAATATCCAATCAAGTAGAGACTCCTTTTTAGAGTGTTTGTCTGTGTGATTGGGGCAGTTTATAACTTGCAGCTGTGTACAGGTTGATAAAATTGGAAGGGCAGCTAGAGGAGCATGTGAGCCAATCAAGATTGAAGTCACCTAGTATGATAGTCTTTTGATTGAATGTAGATGTTGACCAAGATAGCAGGAGTTCAATTTTGGGAAGATTGTTTACAGGGAGCAGATAGGTACCTATGATTATCATGGTTTTACGGAGATTTATATGAAGATGGGTGATGAGGATTTCTGTGCTGGGGATGTTGGGTGCTGAATGGTTTCATTTTTCTACTTTGAGTCTTTAAACATAACTGCTACACCACCACCTCTTTTGGCTATTATGTCTTGTCTAATTGCATTACATCCATTACACGTGATTTTAGAGTCTTTGATGTGGCACTTTAACCAGGTTTCTGTTATAACTGCTATGTCAGGGGGAGTAGGTAGCAAGGATAGCATGGAATTCAGAAATTTTATTTACAAGGCTTCTGAGATTAAAGTTGGTTATTACTAGGTCAGATTTGAAAATTGTTAGTAGAGTGAAAAGGTCGTAGCTACAGAGATTAGTTGGTTAGGTGAAAGTATGCAAGTCTTGGTGGGTGGTGTCAGAGTGTAGGGCGAATATTTGCATGGGCCAGGGTAGGGGTGGATGTCAACATAGTAATTTAATGTGTGTAAGGGAGTGCAGTAGTAGGTTTTTTAGTTTGGTGACTGCCTGGTGATACTTGAATGTGGATGGTTGAAGGCTTGAGGACTAAGTGTTTGAAGGAATATAGTAAAAGAGGAGGCGGTACCTTATAACTGTGGGGAGATGTTGTTAAATGGTGTAAGTGCATGTTGGTATGATGTTAGTGTTTGGGCTGAAGGGGAATGGTAAATCCTGATATTACTTAGTGGGTCAGTGGCATTATAGGCAAGGTAGAGAAAGCATTCTAGAATACAGCAGAAGTGGTTACAGACGTAGAGCTGCATAGTAAGGAGGGTAGCAGAGGAAAATGGGTAGGAGGAGTTAAAGCAAAAATGGTAGGTGAGGAGGTTAAAAAAGATGCTAGTGTTAAGTAGTTATTGTGAGTGTTTGGGAGGTAGTGGTGAGCGGGTGGGGAGTGCTTAGACAGGAAGGGGTGTAATTATGGTTGGATATAAATCTAATTGATGTGGGGGTTGGTGGGAATGGGAGTAGGGTAGAGGAGCAGAGTGAGCCCGAGTGCAGGCGAGGACAAATGGAGTGGGATAAAACCTGGTTCGCAGACTTGAACCAAAAACAATCAGCCTACAGAAAGTCTAGGTATAAGCTTAACAGTTTTATTTTAGCTAGAACGAACTCGGAGACTAGGCCAAAATGTTATGCCCTTTATGCATTTTCTGGGGTGAAAATGGTTGTAGATATGCTAATTTGTGTGTCCAGAGTTTGGTTTAAATGGAGAATACTATGTTGTTGGGTTAGTGGTTGGCATTTCAAGTTCTTGTATGTTTGATTCTTTTACCATTTTCTTCTGGTTTTGGAGATAAATTACCTGATTAGATGTTTGGGGTGCTGCACAGGTAACTTACATTCAGTTTGATTATATATAATATTTTTCTAATTACAGTCTACAAGGTAAATAGCCTACAATAGGATTACGCAGTTACCCTTGATACATATATATGTGTACACACACAGACACACATATATACATACATACATACCCACACCATACAAATGCACATGTATTACATATACGTGTGCTTACATATACATACACAAAGCAGGGGTGGCCCGTGCTATCGGGCTGCTGGACTGCAGCCCCCTCAACAAAAAAAAAAAAAAAAAGAAAAAAAAAAATTTTAAAAATTCGCGGACTTCGCGCATGCGCAGTAGTCCAGACTACTGCGAGTCTACTGCGCATGCTTCAGGCAGTCTGGCAGTCCAGGTAGGGAAACATAGGAGACGCCTGTGCACTTTTAAAGTGCACAGACTCGCTGGGAAATCGTCGGGCTGGACTGCAACAGCAGCAGTCAGCGTCGGGACTGTGGATTAGGGTTTGGATCGCGGGAATCTCGCGGGACTATGGGTTATTGCGCGGGCATTTGGATTAACGTTATGGAGAATGGGCAGCAAGGACAGGTAAGTGTGTTAATTATTTTAACATCTTAAAATTCCCACTCTGTTTTTGTCAGTACTGACAGGTTTCAGATGACTCCTCTTAAAAAGTTAAAATTAAACTATATATGCTTTTATAGTGCTCACAAATGTATCTCAAGAGTGCCGGTATGCCAGTGTCAATTTAACTCTGCTTCTCAATGTTTTCTTTTTACCACGGTGCAGGTCATTTAAACTAAATCTGAGATGCGACATTTAAAAGTGCAGCTTTTAACTCTGGTTTGTAAACTCTGCACACAATGTACTGCAGTGTTCATTTTTTCTCCTTTTGGGATTGCCAGAATGGCATAACTAGAGAGAGTACAATAATACTCTATTTTTTGGAAATCATGCACGGATACAATTTTATGTACTTAAAGTTCAAAATGTTGTACCAGTCCTTTTCATTCTCCATGGGGAGTGAATCTTTGATGTGAAAGAAACTTGTGTGTGTTAATTTGAAACTGAACAGGAAATTGTATTTTGGAACTGACAAGTAAATGGTAATTACATGTAGGAGTCTTAAGAGCAGATTAACGATTATTTTAAGTTGCAAGAGTATGGAACTTTACTGGCATACAACTAGCTCTGTAAGTGGTAAGAATATTAACGTTTACATTTTAAGAGTGTATCGTTTTTGCAGCACATTGCTAATTTATTTCCAGAGTGATCTGCCTGTAATATGGGAACTTGTCTTTGCTTTGCTTTTCTAGGTATTCCAGGGGATCAGTGGCACTTTTTTATGTAGACTGAAATAATTTTTGTGACTTCGCTTCACTGCTTTAAAATTGAGGATTTTCTGAATTGTATATAGCTCCATGGCATCCCACTGGCCACAGTTCTGGAGATTAGTTTAGGCTGTACAATGTAAGCTAAACGTGTACCACAGTTGTTGCACAGTGCTGATTGGCTGTTTGAGAGTATGGTTTCTTTCTCTTGCTGCAGAGGGTGCTTTCCTGTTGTAATTTGCAGGTGGAAACATACCTGAACACTTTAATGGTACCTAACATTGTTGAAATGTGCATAATTTCCCATTGTTGTGAAGAGCTGCTTCCTGGAACATAAATATGGATCAATGAATAGCATTATAGTAAAACTTAATTAGCTCTAAATATAACAACAGACTGGGTTCCACATGAAGGTGAGCAAATTAGAAAAATGTGTATTGAGAATAAATCATAATGCTTATAAAATTATTTGCTATCTTGATTAGAGAAGAATGTGAAGGTGGAACTATTTGTGGTATAGTGTATGAAATGGATGCCAGAGCCTTCCATTGCTGCAGATATAAATATAGGGACCCAGGCTCCATAAAGGGCATATCTGTAATATGTGGAAACCTTTAGTAGGATTGAGGAGATGCAGCTATAGACAGCAAGGCTTCCCATGTTGATTGTTGGAAAGACAATTGTTATGAAGGCATGTCTGTTGTAGATCTTGTGGATGCCCCCTCCCTCCCATCTCAACAATACATGTTAATCAAACAGAAAAACCTGCAAGAATTGTTAATAAAATGAAGTGTGGGCTAGCATTGAAAGAGTAAGTTGGTTATCTGTGAAAGCAAGGAGATGCTTTTGTAGTATTATGTTCAGCCAGAAGTTGAAAAGTATTTAGTATAAATATATAGGTGACAACGGAAGACTATGGTTAGTACTTGTTGGCATTATTAAGTGAGAAGAGAAGAATGTAGTTCTCTAAGTTTTAGGTATTACAAGCCATACAATGATATTTATAGGACAACACATGCTAGCCTGTTGCAGGTGGTAACTATTCAGATGAGTTTTTGCAGGTGTATAATGTCTCAGAAAACAGAGTTCTAGAACTAGTGTGTATTGAAAGGTTGACTGCCTTACTATTTCAAGGCTCATAGATTTGTGGTATGTGACTTTTGAGTGTACCTAGGTAAATATGAGTGTAGTCTGCTACAATAATGGTTTAGATTAGGTGATATGAACCAAGACATGCGATTGTTCCTTCAAGAAACCAGATAAAGGGTAACAGAGGTGCCAAAGACAATTGTAGCTTAAAGTGGGCTGCTAAAAGTATTTCCTAGTGTTTATGGCAATTCCATGACAAGAAGTAGATGTTTCATTATAAAACAGTATGGCAGTAAGCTTATAGCATAAAGATTTTGGCAGTGTTTATCACAGATAATAAAAAATATGGTGTTCAGTGTGAGCTTAGCATGAGCTTAAAGTATATTATTCACCTTCAGAAGCATCTTCGTTTTACAATTCATTTCAGTTCCCGTTAGAGTCCTTACGTTAAAGGTGCAGGTGATTTTTCAAAACTGAAGGTTATAGTATATAATTTAGTTTCACTGTTTACTCAGTTTTTCTATAACAACACCCGTAAAATGATGACTTGTAGTTACTGGAGAATGATTTACACACAAATGCAAAGTACTGTGAGTAAGCAAAAACAACTTACCTCGTTAAAGGAGCAGCTTCTTAACTTACTTTGTGGTTTCACTACTGCATAATTGTGTGTTAATTTCCAGTATGAGATGTTCATCCTGCAAGAACTAGTTCACAACTTGTCCTTCGAAAAAGTAGGAAACTACTAATGAAACATTTAGCATGGCAACAGAGTAGCCTATACATTAATCTAGGTAGTGAGATATTTTGGGTTCAGTCGTACGTAATGTCATGGCAGGATTTTTAGCTCAGAGAAAAAATTCAAGGGGCCATCTTTATCGGTAAAATAAAGAGCAAAAAAATTAGTTTTTGCATCAAAAACTGTGCAGTTTGATATTGTATATGGTAAGGAAATTATATCCATCTCCTAACGTTTTTCTTACACTTGCTTCAGAAAGTGTCCAATGTACTTTAAGTTGAAAAATAAGAATAAAATCAATTCATTTATCAGCTTTGTAAGCATAAAGATTTTAAGCAATTTCTTGAAGTCAGTACTATGGTGATATGTGTAAGGGATGGGGGTGAATGGAGAAATCAAAAAAGCTTCTTGGCATCATTGCTATCAGAAGGTAACACTGCAGGCATACCTACCTCTGTGTACCAGGTAATGAGAGTGAATATGGTATGGAGAATGTTGACAGCATTCATTTTATTAGACAGAATGTTGTATATAAATTGTTTAGATCTGAGTTGTATTTAGTAAAAGCAAAGTTAATTCATGAGTATTGTATGTGCGTGTGTATATATATATATATATATATATATATATATATATATATATATATCTATATATATTTTTTTTTTTTTTTTAGGTCTGGTTTAAATGAAAGGAGCTACTTGGGGCTAATGATATTGTAGGATGATTTGACCTGATGTCAGAGACCAGGGTTATACAAAAATATAAACAAGATGAGGACAGGAAAAGTACTTGTTATCCTTAATACTAACATATTTAATTTACATAAAATACTGTCATCGGGTTAACAAAATATGAAAAAGTTAATGTGAATTGTATGTGAGATATATATATATATATATATATATATATATATATATATATATATATATATATAAAAACACTAGAGAATCTTGACGTACTGAAATGCCGAATTTCAGTACGTCGAGATGGAATACACGAAAGTGCAGTTACGCAAAACTGCAGTATGTCGACTACAGAAATGCTGAATCTGCTGTCATGGTGTCGCGTTCGTGACATGCGGTGCGGTTTGTGGATTTATCTGGAGTTTTAGGTAAGTGGTCTTTGTTTAAGGGCATTGAATAGGGATGTTAGTGTGTGTGGTGGTGTTTTTTTGTTTGTTTGTGTGTTTAGTGCGACCTCGGAGTTAGTATATATAAGTAGGGTGTAGGGGGTGCAGGGGGGCTTGCCCCCCTGCTTATAGGTAGGGTAGGTGTGTGTTATGTTGTGTTTTTGTGTGTTGTTTTGTTTGTTTTGGCAAATTAGTGACAAATCACTAAAGACAGAAGTTAGAAAATAATGGCAGACATTTGAGTTTCAGATTTTATGCCCTTCAGAAAAGTCATACTAATGCAAGACCTATTCTATTATCTTTCTAAGTTTATTAGAGCAATATTTAAAAATTGTCCTTATTTGTGGGCATTTGTCCCACTTCTGTGTATGGCTTTGTCCAGATTTCTTGCTCTGAGGTTGAGAGGTATGACATGTGTCAGGGCCATCACAGTCAGCCAGAGACATTTCAAATTGTGACATACTTGTTGCACCCCACTCCATCATGTACTGACTCTGGATGTGTCCAAGCAAGGCAAGGAGTAGTTATGCAGTGTAAATGTGCAGTGTGTCCCCCCATCCAAGGTAGACACAAGTACTACAGTGGCTTTTCATCTGTCCTTGATTTTGCAGAAAGGTCTGGTTTCTGTCATATTTTTGTACTGTTGATTTATGCTTATTACTCAAAGTGCCTGTTGCTCTGTGTTTAAGTAGCAATGCTTTAATGACCATAATGTAAGCTTGTCTGAGATCATAAGATGCAAGTAAGCTTTATTAAGCATACTGTTAAAGAATTGCCAACATTGAAAGCCTTTCTGTTATTGCCATGCAGAGAATACTTGACTAGATAATGTATAAGCCTTGGGTATTAAAGGACAGGATTCCATTATTTTAAAAAGCTCATTACACTTGTTGGAGACTTCCAGTCATCTCTACAGACTTTACCCGTAAACTAAACAGAATGCCAATCATGTGTGGTCCATAACCTGTACAGTAATCCTTTAAGCAATGTATCTTGAGCTTGTTTCTTGTTTGCTTTTCATTTTTTACTTGCATGTTTTCCCCATGAAACAAGTAGATAGTTGTCAGGCAGCAGGTCTGTTTTGGATAAGAAACATTTTTACAAGTGGGGGCATCACAGAGATTTCTACTTTCAGCATGTTACTTGGCACTTTAATAAAGCTGAATATAAATTATAATTAGAACTGCAGTGCAAGGAGAAGTGGTTTGAGTTGAGTGCTTCTGGTTTTGCTTGTACTTGATTTTGACTGGCATTCCAGTAATGTATTTAAAAAGTAATTTATTTTTTCATGCCTCACAACCTTTTGTTTCCATCTAGATATTAAGTAAGCTGTCATGCAGCCAATGCATTGAAATATTTTTATTCTTCTACACTTATTTTTGTCTTGATTGGACTCTCATAATGATGGTTTGCCATGCCACCCAGGGGAGTGTATTTAATTAAAGTTAGTTTTTGTGGTTTTGAGCATAGCTCCTCCCCTTTCTGGTTGGCCACACCCCTTCCCATTGACCCCACCCATTCAGCTGGCTCCTGCAGCCCCCCTTTGATTTGAAGTCACCAGCCGCCACTGACACAAAGACATATTACATATGTGCACATATGTATATACTTATGTACACATGCATGTGTATATATGTAAATACATGCGTATAACTCAAAAGACTGAATACTAATTTGATTGAAAATCTCTTCTGAGTATAAAAAGAGAAAGAACATAAATGAGTGAACGTTCATTTGCGAAAATCACATACAGTTGAATTTAGTGTAGGTTAAAGAGGAGTGTGGAGGAAAATTAATGGTTGAATGAAACAGTGGTTTTGAAGATGTGTAAGACCATGTTAAACTTAAGTAGTTGGTGTGAATGTGCAGGTGATCATGAGCACACGCACAGACACACACCTACACACTCACAGACACACATAGAGAGCCAATCACTTTGTCAATATGAAATTTCAACAAAGCTCATTTTACTTCATTCCATCAAAAGCCCTCAAAATGATGGATGAAGTTGTATATGCTTCTTTCTAATTCTTATGTTAATTAAATATTATATTACATTACACTGGAAAAATAGAAATTTATTATCATGGGATGGTTTTAAGCAAGTAGCGAGTAAGTAATTACTTGCACACAAATATTTGTGGTATTCCATGAAGCAACTACCTTTACAGGAGGTTTTCTGGAAATCTGTATTAGACTTGATTATGACATGATATTAGGAAATTTGTATGAGTTTTATTTGTTATGATATAGATGAGACTTGTATATAGTTATTTTTTTATGTAGTTTGTATGTTCGTTCTGTGATTAAGAATTGTAAGTATATATTTTTTTCTTTTCTTTAAAAATCAATAAAGAGAATGTTAAAAAAAAAATGATGGATGAAGTTGGTCTTTGAACAGCCAACCAATCGTGTCCGCACAGTGTAAGAGTTAAGAGTATATTCCTTTCACTACACTGTTAAAGGTAAGCAAGGTATGCGTTTTCGTCAAGATCAGGAAACAGCAGGGTAAATAATTAACCCCTTTCTGTACTGTGGGTGATCCTGAAAAGTTGGTATACTTAAAGCTGTGGAGGTGTATGTGTTGCAAGGCCATGTTTTTAGTAATGCTAGTTATGCTGATGGTTGCATGCTTCCCAGTTCTTGAGATTATTTGAAGTTTGATGCATTGAATTCTCAAACTTGTGCACTACTGATCAATAATATAAAAGGTGTGTGCATGTGTGTGGTATTCAGGTATTCAAATGAGAAATTCTGTATATACACAAATGCATATAAATGTACATCAAAACCTGTGTGCATTATTTCTTCTGTGTGTTGTGTCTGTGCAGTATATCCCCACCAAATACACTTCTTGTATAGATAGTATACAGCTGTCAATTTAAATCAAATCTTATGTTAGTTGACAGTAGGATGGTAGGATATGATGAAAGTCATCTTCTTGACTCTTCTGATGTGAGAGAGATGTGTGTGCATGAAGGTAAGTGGAGGTCCGCCAGCTAGGGATCATGCAAGGGCTAGGTAAGGGGACAGATTTACTTGTGTGCATGTGTACATTTTTTTTTTTTCCGTCCTGAGGGTTTAGGGTTAACAACAGAGATAAGCACAGTAACAGTTTTAGTAGTGTGGCTGTGTGGTGGCACATATGTAATGTGCATGTGTCTTTACCCATTTTATTTAGTGATATTAATAGGAAAGGGTTTTTGCAAAGGTAATATACAGGTAGTGGCAGATTTGAGGTTAGCATATGAGTAAGGTGGTAAGGAAAATAAGCACTGATCAAATTAACTATATTCTGCGTAGTCCTGATAATAGAGGACATTTCTAATTAACAAGCTGATAATGTACAGAAAACCAGACAAATGCTTCTACAGATTTCTGAGGGCAACTTGGTAAATCACTTAAAATATTCCTTTGCTCTTTTAATATATATATCACAGCATTTCATACTTTTCATTCACAATCCAGTCACAATTCTACAGTATCCTTGGTGATGTCACAGAAGAACTAGAGTGTGTTAGGGGGAGGTGTCTATGGACTCCAATAGGTAGATTTCTACACTTCTGATTTGGTGTATCCAGTCTAAGGACACACCCCTATGCCGTCCTCATGCTGATATCACCAATGGTAAAGTTGACCACCCATTTCGCAATACCAACATTGCGAAAAGTATTTTATGATTTTTATTTTAAATAAATATTCATATATAATTGAAATAAAACTTCAAAGGTGTGACATTTCAATTGGTTCATTCTTCTTTTTTCTCTTTTCCATTTACAGCTGTCTCATGCTTTCTTCAACTCTGTCATAGTATTTCATGTGGCTCACTAATGAAATGTCAGCACACATAATGCTGAGTACCCACAGACCAAAAATAAAAAAATTTCGAAAAACCCAGGAGAAGAGTATATTTTATATCTTTTATATTTCTTTTTTGCAAGAGCAATGACATAAATGCCTACCTTGCCACATATACTCCTGATGTAGTCACAGCTGCTGAAACCTGGTTAAAAAACAAAATTATAATGAGATCACCCCCCTAACTGAACTTCTAATACCTCTCCTAAAAATCAATACGAAAACTTAATGTTTAACAACAGTATTTATGTACCACCAGGGAATAACACTGACACTGCTGAAAGCATCCTGCATTGGATAGCCCAACAAAGTTACCATTAAACTATAATATTTTGAGACGTTATAAATATAGACTGGCAAATCATAAATTCCACTACCCCCACTGAATCCATAAACTTGTTCAACTTCAGACAATTATTAACCATATCTACCAAAACCAATAAAACTTCAGGGAGACGCTCAACATTGGACTGGATTCTTACAAACAAATCAGCCAAACTGACAAAAGTAGGCTGCCTTGCAGATAGCAGAAGTGACCACATACCAATATATGCTATTAGAGCTCACCATAACCTAGAAAAACATATATAATGAAATATGAAATATAACCAATTTCAGCAAAGATATTTTCAATGAAACTCTAAAACAATACAACTGGAATGTACTTGGAACAATGCCACTAGATAATGCTGCAACTTTAATATCTGCAAGAATATGTTATTAATCAAGCACCAGTACGAAGAGTGGTACCATGGCTGACAAAAGAAAAAGAGATAAAGCCTGGAAAACATGGCATGAAAAAGAACTCAAAATGACATCTTATAAACCTTGCAAAACTCTATGTCAAACAAGATAATCAAAGATACTATACCAACCTACAAGACAAACATAAAAATAACCCAAAAGGGTTTTGGTCCTCACTAAATAAACTACTCCACCCTGGCAAAACAACTACTCCCTCTCCAATAACAGACAATTCAACATACTATCCCCACACAGTTAAATTCTGACTTTATTCTCTCTCTTAGACACCAATACATCTGCCCCCCTCCCCTGTCCAATCAAAACCAGCCAAAACACTTCAGTTTTAGTCCAGTACCTACCTCGCTCATGAGGAAGTTGATCCTTAAACTAAAAACTACTTCCAAAGCTGCAGACCAACTACCATCAGACTACCTAAAATGGCCACAGAAGTCATAGCCTTCCCCTCTGTCCATACTAATTAATATATTCACAGCAAACATGACACATCACTGTGGAAAAAAAATCCTACATCTTGCCAATGCACAAAGGCGGCACATATGCAGGCTGACAGTGATTCTCTAGTACTTTGGAGAAATAGGGAGAGAAATGTATCAATATGCAGCCAATGCAATACCGAACTTCAAATACCCTGCTCTCAGAAAGGCTTCAGCAAAGCACCACTACTGCTGCTCTACTACATTTTACCAGTATAATAAACAAACAGAAACAATGGCATGCTCGTGTCCACCATGTTCTTCGACTTGTCAGAGGCATTTGAACTGCTTCGCACCAGCACCTGCTTGTTTGACTCTCCTCAATAGGACAACCCCCAAACAAAACTAATGCTTCTGACCTCAAAAAATTGCCAAAATCAGAAGCAATTTTTTACCATAAAGTCGACAAATAATACTGTCACTGAAACTGTAACTCACAGTAAACTTCTACGCATTATAATAGACGAGACTCTCGAATATGACCAGGAGATACTGCACACCATTAGCGTTCGAAAGACATGCGTGCGTAAATGGGCATGCCTTCGTTGAAGGTTGGGCATCGAGCTGGCACCTCGGCGGTCTAAATCTACTGCCAATCATTAGCGGACCGGAGTTCCACTGTGGCGACCCCTTACTGGGAAAAGCCGAAAGACAAAACAATACTGCACACCATTAAATCTACTCACCAGAAACTAGGCTCCCTTTACAGGATTAATGAATTCCTTAGAGATACTGCAAGGAAAAAACTCTAGCCACCACCTTCTTATTGGCAACTGTCTCATACACCGCTCCTGTCCTGTCCTAACAAAATTAAATGATACTCCAAGACAGAAACTTGCCTCCTGCTACAAAAAAAAAAAAAGAGAGCTAAATTTGCCACCAGTCTCCCTCGTACAACCCACTACTTTCATGGCTTAAAGCATTTAAACTGACTTGAACTACACAACTACCTATAATATAACAGAACTACAGCAAACAAACTCAATGATTATCCAGAAAATGCCCTGTACTACATAACTTATTACTGACCTACTGCTCAGCAATCAACCTCCACTCTAGTAACAAATTCTTGCTACTTACAAACAAGTCAAATAATGTTGCAGGAGACTTGTCTACTTCCAAAAAGTTACTAAACTCTGGAATAGTATCCCCACACAAATAAAACTTTGACAATCTCAAAAGTGTAAAACCACTGCTAAAACGACATCTTAACCAATCCTGGCCCTACACATGCAAAATCTCAAGGCTGAGACTGTGTTCAACGCACGATACTCTCCAAACAGAATACACTCAACCTCTCACTGAAATTACATTTTTATGCATAACTGCTTCCTGTACAATACACTAAGCTGCATGTGGGCTTTTTCTTTAGTAATTCCACCTCTGTAAAATCTTAGAATGTATAAATGGAACTACCATAGCTCTCACCCTTCCTTCTCCAAAATGAGGAACACTAGCTCTTATAATGTGGAACAAATGGGCAAAATGTGAAACACCTACTTGCAGCTTACTAATATCTTCAAGTAGGAAGGTCATATGATGGTTAAAATATGCTGGTTTTGTTTATAAAAAAAGATCTTTAAATGAATTAATGATTAATTTCTATTTACCATGCATATCAGTTAAAACAATTCCTAACACTGTGTGTGTGACAGACACTTTCAGTGTGGAACATGAACCTTTTAAGACCTCAAATGAGGTACGTTCCTCATAATGAGGTACATTGAGAGGTATGGAAACTACGGTTTGTCTATAAATGTAAATAGAAATGTAACTATTCTGTGTTTAACTAGAACTTAGTATAATGATGTAAGCAAATGGAGCTTTTCTCCCTGGGCTTCCACTGAAAATGGGTTATTACCAAATCAATCAGACTTTCACAGTAAACAAACACAAAATAAATAAATAAAGCAAGCCAACCTGCAACCCCCAATGGGGGGGAAGCCCCCCACCCCATATACCAACTCTGAGACTACCATACCTCGGAGAAAAGGTAATACTTTTGAGGCACACCAATTCTGGACCTGGTATATGTAAGTCCATTTTTTTTTGGCCATTGTCTATGTTTTGGGACTTGCTGCATCAGGTTCAGACTTTTCAAATGGTTACCATTTTATGCTAATGATTACTGGGGGACACAGGTACTCGCATGATAAATTGGGAAACTTATAACTGCAATCATTTTAGGCTGTTACAAATGGCAATACACAAAGAATATTTAGTTTATATTTGTGTTAAGTCCACTACAGCTCAGTTCCTAATTTAATTCTAGAACAGTATGCTTATACACCAGTACTGATATGCACCAAGAAACACCCATTTAATGAAAGTACAATACTTCACAATATGCAGCCCTGAATGTATGACTACTTTCTGTACACTTAACATAGCCTTGGCAAAGAATGAAAGCTGTTTCTGCTGGGAATTTAACCCAGAAATTTATTCTAGTTATAGCACAAAAGCATGGATGCCTAGGCACAAACCTTTTACAAACTACAGTTCATCTACTTAGTTTGGTTGATTTAGTATCCTTAGGTCATTAAACTAATAAAATTAAGGAAAAGAAAGCAAGAGTGGAGAGTTGTGTGTCATTGCATACGTCCAATATGTACGTTACAGAAGGCTAGCAAGTATTAACACGTGGTGTTAACTAGAAACAATGATGCAAAAAATGTTTACAGTGCTCCCTTTAAGTATGGTTTTGCCTTTAATGGCTCAGAAGAAAACAGTCTGAAACAAAGAGTATTTGTGTACAGCAACAGAACTTCACAGGAAACTTGTGAAAAATATGACAGTTCTTTCATTAAAACAAGTTGGTGTTGATTAACACAGCAATTCTAAGAGGAAGCAAGTAAAAGAATATCCTGAAATGTGGGCTGTTAAAACCACAAAATAAACAGAAGCAGCATCTTAAGAAAGAAACACGTGTTTGTAGCTGCAAAGTTAAATTGCAATGTATATCTGAATGGTTTAACTAGAAGTCTTGCAATTACCCAGTTTTAAAATTAGGATGTACAAATGCTGTGCAAATAAATACATACTTGTAAATTTCACAGGTAAGCTCATAATATATGATTTTTCTCAACACTACTAAAAGCAAAACCAAAAGCAATGCTTGCCCTTGTTTCACATGATCAGCACTGCAGCTGTAGTAAGTTAATGTTACGGTCGCAGATTTATGAAAACCCCTTTGGTTACAGCCACCCTTGATCACCGGTGTCCCACCAATACTCCTAACCTTACAAAATACCGCTAGCTTTCCTTTATCCTAATAATTCCCAACAATCCCTGGCCAGTACTACGTGGTACAAAGAAACAGCTGCAGTGGCCATCGAGTCCTGAGTTAACAAGGGAAGATAACATCCTTCACTTGTGCTTCTAAATAACCACCTTAACCACAATCTAATGCTGAACTAAGTCTGAAAACTCACAAAGCAATATCTTGATATACATATACAGATATATATACACATATTATATATATATATATATATATATATATATACACATATTATATATATATATATATATATATATATATATATATATATATATATATATATATATATATATATATATATGTATATATATATTTATCTCATCATCATCTTTCAGCTTTTCCCATTGGGGGTTGCCACAGTGGATCATCTCTTTCCATTTCTTCCTATCCTCTGCATCTTGCTCTGTCACACCAACCGCCTGCATGTCCTCTCTCACCACGTCCATAAACCTTATCTTACGCCTTCCTCTTTTCCTCTTACCTGGCAGCTCCATCCTTAGCATCTTTTTCCCAATATACCCATCATCCCTCCTCAGCACATGTCCAAACCAACGCAATCTCGTCTCTCTTGCTTTGTCTCCAAACTGTCCAACATGAGCTGACCCTCTAATACACCGATTCCTAATCCTATCCATCCTAGTCACACCGAGTGCAAATCTTAACATCTTTAACTCTGCCACATCCAGCTCAGACTCCTGCCTTTTTGTCAATGCCACTGTCTCCAATCCATATAGCTGGGTCTCACTACCCTCTTTCTTGTAGACCTTCCCTTTCACTCTTACTGGTACCAGTCTGTCACAAATCACTCCTGACACTCTTCTCCATCCATTCCACCCTGCCTGTACTCTCTTCTTCACCTCTCTTCCACATTCACCATTACTCTGAACTGTTGATCCCAAGTACTTAAACTCGTCCACCTTTACCAACTCTACTCCCTGCATCCTCACCATTCCTCTACCCTCCTCACCATTCCTCTACGCTCCCTCTCATTTACACACATATATTCTGTCTTAGCCCTGCTGACCTTCATTCCTCTGCTCTCTAGAGCATATCTCCACCTCTCCAGAGTCTCCTCAACCTGATTCCTACTCTCACTACTGATCACAATGTCATCTGCAAACATCATATATATAGGTTCATAGGTTCATACTAGGCTATCTGCCCTAGGGCATTTATAAGCCTAGCCAGAATGTGTTTGGCTTTCGCCACCCATTTTAAATAAATTTTGCTATGCCCTTTTTCGAGGTTAGTATGCTGTGCCTCTGTCCAACAGTGACACAGAAGTGATACCCGGGTTAAACCTACGATCTCCCATCCACTCATCAAGATTCCTCCTGAAGAGAGTCAATGAGGGACTCTGCCTAACCTGGACTGGGATTTTATTCCAGAGTGAAGGGAGCCTCTGGGTTATGAATCTGTCCCTCCAGCATGTCCTATTTATTTCAGTGCTGAGGTTCAAGTCTCTCGAGCATGTAGCTCGATGGGATTTGGATTTTCTGAGGTGCAGCATGTCCATTAATTCCGGGTTGGACATGGCTTTATACATCAGGCACAGATCGCCCCTGAACAGGTGGTATGCCACTGAGTAGAGATGGAGTTTCTTTAACCGGGCAGCATATGACATCTGATTGAGCCCTTTGATCCTCTTGGTGAGGTACTTTTGGGGTCTTTCCAGTTGCTGCAGGTGTCTGGTAAGGTACATCCCAAAAGGGGCATTGTACTCAATTATGAGCCTGATGAGCGATGAGTAAAGAGCCACGATGACCTCCACTGATCTAGATGTGAATCCCTTCAGGATTAGGTGGGCTATATAAAATGTTTTTCTAACCACTTTGGCCACGTGGTTGTCAAATGAGAGACTGCTATCAACTTGGGTCCCCAGGTCCCTAATTACTTCTTCTGTACTTAATGGATTACCACCTATGTGGTAATTTGTGGGCACTTTGTTTTTGCCAACGGGGATGACTATACACTTTTTGGCGTTTAGCTTGAGGCCATGGCTCTGGCACCAGTTGTTTGTTTCTATGAGGCCCTTTTGGAGGATGCTTGTGTTGGCTGGAGAGTCTATTATGGCGCCCAGTTTGCAGTCATCTGCGAACTTGGTCAGCCACAGTCCTTCCGTGTTGGCCTGTACCTCCGAGAAATATATACCAAACAAGAGAGGTCCCAGGACTGAGCCTTGTGGGACGCCACTTGTAACTGGTTTGGAGTCTGACATGGCTCCAGCAATTCTAACCATGTGGGTTCTGTCCTTGAGCCAGTTTTCAACCCATCTAGTGACATAGGGGTTTATATTTAAGCTGGTGAGCTTATCTATAATGCCCGAGTGGGGTATTGTATCGAAGGCTTTTGCGAGGTCCAGGTAGGCTGTGTGGAGCACCTTCCCCTCATCAATGGCCTTGGTGACTGTTTCAAAGAAATCAACCAGGTTTAAGAGGCAGGATCTGCCCTTAACAAAGCCGAACTGGGCAGGATCCAGTGTCTGTAGGTCCCCAATATCTTTATTTATGAGGTCCATGATGATCCTTTCCATAGCTTTGCAGACCAAGCTAGTCAGGCTTTTGGGGCGATAGTTTCCAGGATCCATTGAGGCACCACCTTTGTGGAGAGGGACCACTGTCGCTGTACGCCACTCTTTGGGTACATATCCTGTAGTAAGGCTGAGATTGAACAGTAGTTTTATGTTTGGGTTTAGCTCTTCTTGGAGTTCATGTAGGACGCAGCCCAGGACACCGTCTGGTCCCATTGATGCTGTGTTTTTTGCTTTGGAGAGGGTGGCTCTTACCTGCGCATCTGAGATGTCAGGGGGGCAGCACTCTGCTGGGATAGATATTTGCCCTTTTGGTGGGGAGGGGAGAAGTTTGCGCTGAACCTGTCAGATAGGATGTTGGCAATGTCTGTGGGTTCGGTGTATTTTTTGTCATTTTGGACTAATTCTGAGCATATCTGGGAATTCCCACTCAGGTTCCTAACATAACTAAAGAAAGCCTTGTGATTATCCTTAGTGTCCTGTGCAATTTTTCTCTCGAAGCTGGCCTTAGACGATTTTATGAGTGCCCGTAGCTTTTTGCTAATACTGATCAGAGATGCCTTCCCTTTTTGGGATTTTGCTCTATCATTTAGTAGCTTCCTCCTGTTGTATAGTTTATGGCTGGGGTTCACTAGACTGGACGTCTGCCTTTGGAGGATTGGGTCTTGGTTTTATTTGGGATTGCATGATCCATGCATTCCTGAAGGTGTTCATAGAATGCATTTATAAAGGATTCTGCGGTCTGGGCCGTATTTTCCACAGGCCCGGGGGCTTTGAAGGATTCCACCTCGGTTTTGAGGAGTGTGAAATTTGCTTTAGAGAAGTTTTTCACTGTGGTTTTCTGGGCAGGAGGTGGGGTCGGGATGTGAATATCCAGTGAGATTAGTTTATGGTCTGATCTTACCAGTGAGGGATACACTTCTGGTCTGGAGCATAGAGACCCCATGTTGGTGATGATCAGGTCCAGTATGTTTTCCCCTCTTGTGGGAGTGGTAACAAGTTGTTCCATAGCATTTGAGTTTATAAATTCTAGGAACCTATGGGCTAGGGTGCTGGAGCTAGAGTAATGCTCCCAGTCTATGTTTGGGTAGTTGAAGTCGCCCAGTATAATGGTGTCTGGAGAGACCTTCATATTTTCCAGTGTTCTCAGGAAGGCAGAGTGGGGTTCCTGGGTTTGGGAGGGTGGTCTGTAGCAGGCTATAAACTGGAAGCCAGTTTTACCCACTGTTAGTTGCACATGGATAGTCTCTGATGCTTCGTGCTGTGCCACCAACCTGGAGGTGTGGGTATCTTTGACGAATATTGATACTCCCCCTCCTTTTGTGGTTCGGTCCAAGTTTTGGGGTCGAAAAGCATGGTATGAGGTATAACCTGGTAGTGCTGGGGTGCTCTTGGGAGCCTTGAACCAGATTTCTGTTACTGCACAGATATCGATGTTCTCCACGCTAAGGAGAGTTTCGAGTGCGTGCATCTTGAGGTTTAGACTTCTGGCGTTGAGTAGCATTACTCTTAGTTTCTTAACCCTTGTGATACCTTTGGAGGTGGGTTTGTCTTTTGAGCCTTGCCTAAAAAAGGCACTATGGGGGTAGCAAGAGCCTTTGCCAATATCCGAAAGCCCAGGTGGGACAGGTGCAAGCCGTCCCTAGCGAAGCATCGCGGCTTGTTGAGCATCGTCCCAGGCTGACAGGCATTGGATCCCGTTTGAATGACACCAATACTTAAGCCAATTGTTGAAATTGATCAACTTGTCTTCATATTGTGGTATCATTCTTGGTGAGGGTAAGATGCTACTCAAGGTCAGGGTCATACCGCCTGGGCCACATGCTCAGAGAGCTCCACTATGTCTCTTTTCATGTAGTGCAGGGAGGTACGTCTCAGGTCATTCACACCAGTATGGACAATGACCGAGTCATATTTGTACTTGCCTTGGAGTGACCTGAGTGCTTGTGTTATGTGGCGGATCCTAGCGCCCGACCGGCAGCTCATCGTGACCTTCTTGTTCAGCCTGGTGAGCGGGACGTCAGTGTGCCTGACGATAGAGTCACCTATTACAATTGTATCAGGTGTGTTGTTTAGCCTTAAGGGCTGTGACTGTTCGGCACACTGGCTTTGTGAGCTATGTGTTGCACGTGTTTTGTTTTGGGGTAGCGGTTGCTTGGGTGTCTGCTTTGGAGGTCTCTGCTGCTTACGCAGATTTTTATTTAGAGCCTCCGAGTATGTTTTTGTGTGTTTATGTGTTTGGTTTGCTGTCGTGGTAGGTCTATGTGAGACTGGAATTTTAGTGAGTGTGGTTTCCTTCTCCTCCTGACTGTTTACACCAGTACTGAGATGAGAGAGCTTAGCCTCCAATTTGGCTATATGGATGCATCTCTCACATGTGTTGGAATTTGTTGGGAGGAGGAGAGGGTTGTCTGTGTACATGAGGCAGTTGTAACATTGCCTCAAGATTCCCAGATTCACCAGCTGGACCGGAGAGGAGATTGACAACTGACCTTTGGACATGCTAGAATAGTACTGGGAATTCCTTTATAACTGAAAAAAGGGCCAATGGGGAACAAGGTACTCAAGGGGAGTTTGTGAGGGTGTAGTGCTTTTAATTTTTTAGTGCTGACTTACATAATTGCTTTAGTGAGCAAGTGCCAGGTAACTTAAATGCAATGTGTTACAGGTAACTTAAATGCAAAAATGACAAACAGTAACTTTCTTTTAAGTGAAACAAGGAAATAAGTACAGTAAGCAATGCAGATATCACTAGGGATCCACAGAAGCGCTGAAAAGCCGCATTTTAGGTGGTATTCCCGTTTCAGGGAAATAACAAGCAAACAAACAACAAGCATACAAACAAAGCTAGATTCAGCAGGCCTGGATCTAGTCTATGCTACAGCAAACAAGGTGTACCAATTTCAGTAAGAAACAGTTGAAATATGCAGGCACTATAAGCCTTTAACCAGAAATTCCCAGCTCGGAAGGGCACAGTCCAGCCTCTCCTCCCACAAGAGTGCAGACCACGAACCTTCTTAATGTAAAATAACTGGCCTGAAGCCCAAGTGCTTAAACCAGAACTAATACACTTTTAGAATAACAGACACTGAGCCCTCAATCAGCAGTTCCCAACTTAGAAGGATGTAAGTTACCTGTCCAGCCACCACAGTGCAGGCCACAAACCTTCCTAATGTAAAACAACTGGTCTGAAGCCCAAGTGCTTAATCCAAAAGACTTAGAATGATAGCTACACTTAATCAAGTTACTACCAAGCAGTAGTAAATGCAATTGAATACTTTAAAGAATGCCTGGATTAGTGCTCAAGTTATACAAACAAAGCTAGATTCAGCAGGCTTGGATCTAGTCTACGCTACAGCAAACATCAGAAGGGCAGGCATATATATATATATATATATATATATATATATATATATATATATATATATATATATATATATATGTGTGTGTGTGTGTGTGTGTGTGTATATATATATATATACACATATACGTACATACACACACAGACACACACATTTTACATACATGTATATATATATATATATATATATATATGCATATATATATATATATATATATATAGTGCGCATGTACACAAATAGATATACATATAGATAAAATATCTATGGGATTACTGAATTTCATCAGCACACCAGAATATTGACAGTAAGACTGTAGACTACAAAAGGCATATAATGGAAATGCAGTCAACTGCTCATGCACAAGTAAAATCCTCGCTGCATGAAAAAAAACACCTTTTTTTTGCAGGGGGGGGGCAAGCATCCCCTGCACCCCCCTTATAATTACATATAATAACTACAAGACTGCACAGTCCCCAGGGAAAGGGAATATACCCCCACCCAGGAATTGCAGCTCTACCACACTTGTTGACCTTTTATGGTCGATCAATCAGGTGTCGACACTGGTGTTGTCAATGTAATTCAGTGGAACCATGTATGAGTGAGTGTGTGTGTGCTCATTAGCATGCAAATATACACATACAAATAGCACCCACACAGACACACCATTTCTCTCCAACCCTTCTGCCAATGACTATGGATGGTGGAGGGAAGATAAGTCAATTGCAAATCAAACTATATAAAAACAAGACAATGGTGGACTGATTTTTTTTTAAATTAGTTATCTGCTTAGTTAGCTAGCATTTAATGTCCCCTACATTCTGGTGGGCTATTGTTTGTTTGTTTATTTATTGGGATGTGTTATCTCCTTCATCAACCATCATTTAATATTTTCTTCCACTCTGCTGAGGCATCTCTTTTCATGCGTTATTAATCATGTTTTATGTTGTATCAACAAGTCTTTTTGTTAAGGTGGTTGCTTTCCCTTAGGCACAGTGGGATCACTATTGGTAAAAGACCACCATGCCCTACAAGTAAGACTTTCTTTTTAACCCTACTGTTGTGCAACCAAGGAATTAGTATGTGTAAAAAGGTGTCGGGGCAAAGACTGCATACTGGGGGTAAACATCCCTGTAAAACATTTTTTTTTAATTTTCAAGGAATGCCTTCTTCAATTTATAGAAATCAACAAAATATTTCCCATATATGTATAACATGAAAATTCATATGGGGAGCATAAATTACTATATGCATTTTGACTTCTCTTGTGACAAGAGCCAAGTACTGGGGAAGGTGCTCATAAATCTGTTACTTATCATTACAGCCCAACTTTATAAGAACAGTATGCTTTACATATTCCTTCTGGAGAAGCATCATGTCTTTAACCTCCCACCAATTTTTGTATGTTTCTGTATGTGCCATTACTCCTACAACAGTTTCCTAATCTGACCATATTATCAACACACTTTCTCTCAACTTTGTGTCTGTGGCTTAAGTGATCATATGCAGAGCCAGATCCAGCACTGGGTGACATAGGCATTCACTTAGGGCCCCGTTGCTGGTGGCCCATTCCAGCCAGAAGGGTTCAATATAAAAAAAAATAATAATTCTTTAACACTGTGATAGAGGCACCTTCATCTTTAAGGAGAACCATACATGCGTCACACATCAATGTGGATGTAAACATTCCGCATTTGTGCTCGGAATTTAAACTAGCCTTTCCAAGAAGGTGACAGAAAGAGAGTCTGTTTGTTTGTGTGTGTGTGTGTGTGTGTGTGTGTGTGTGTGTGTGTGTGTGTGTGTGTGTGTGTGTGTGTGTGTGTGTGTGTGTGTGTGTGTGTGTGTGTGTGTGTGTGTGTCTGCAAGCAAGTGCATCTATGTATGTATGTATGTAAAGTGAGTGGGTGTATGTGTGTAAATAGTTTAAACTAGTGGTTCTGTTGGTTTCTGTTTGAGAGAAAGTGTGCATGTGTCTCTAGGTATGTAATTTAAACAATAAAGTCAGCAACCAGCTCCCAAACATTCACCAGAGCGAAAAACAGCAGTTAGAAGCGTTAATAGCGTATCACCAGCAGATATTCCAATGGCTTGAACAGATATAAAGTACAGTTTTGTACCTACCATAAATGTAGATGTCCGATAGGAATCCATCTGCAGTCCTTACAAATGGGTTGTCCTGTCGTCAGGCAGCCCTTGATCGACCGGATTCAAAGTCTGGGTCTGGCCTCGGCTGGTGTCGCACTTCACCCGACGTCATAGCTGCAGTTATTCAGGTATAAAGGCATCAGCCGACGCCATTTTCCTCAGTGTTTCTTGCCCCAGATGCCAGGTGCCCTCTTGGAAGGCTAAATTTGGATAAATGCCAATGATTCCAAATAGTAGAGAGCAAACACAAAAAATAAGCATGTATGTACATATATACAACAAATACACCATAATAGATTCCCCCAGCTAGCTATAAGATGGGCAAATACCCTAGGAGCACCACAGAGGGGAAGGCGGGTGGGTAATCCTGACTGCAGATGCATTCCTATCGGACATCTACATTTATGGTAGGTACAAAACTGTACTATGTCCTTCAAGGATGCATCTGCAGTCCACAAATGGGTAGAATACCATAGCCAAACTGGGGGAGGTGGACAAATAAAGTTATGGTGTAGTTAGGATCCCTTGCAAAACAGCAGTGGCAAAGCCTGCTCGGGATCTAGAGTATAAAGGTAAATTATAATGCTTGGCAAATGTATGCACGGAGCTCCAAGTAGCAGCTTCTAAAATGTCCTTGGTAGCCACTCCTCGTAAGAAGGCTGTGGTAGTGGCTGTTGCCCTTGTAGAGTGAGGCCTGATGTTCTCTGGAGTTTTCTTTCCATGGTAGGAGTAACAAAATCTAATGCAATTTCCTATCCACTTGGAGATTGTCCGTTTTGAAATTGCTTTTCCTTCCCTTCCTGTTGCATATGCTACCAGTAGCTGGTCAGTTTTTCTATTGCCCTTGGTCCTGTCCAGGTAATAGCGTAATTGTCTATGCACATCCAAGGTATGTAATAGTCTTTCTTCCTGTTCTGTGGGTTGGGAAGAATGTAGGTAGGTGGATAGCCTGATTTAAGGAAACTCTGGAAACCACCTTAGGCATAAAGGAAGGATTTGTTCTCATGGACACTCTATCTTGATGGAAGATCAGGAAGGGTTGTACTGCCATTAATGCCTGAAGTTCAGATACCCTTCTTGCTGAAGTGATTGCCAGCAGGAAAGCAGTTTTCCATGATAAGTATTGCAATTCTGATGTTGCTGCTGGTTCGAAAGGAGGAAGTGTCAATTTTTCTAGCACAAAGTTCAAGTCCCATGCTGGTAATGGTGGCTTCCTAGGAGGCTTTACATTTTAATTCCTCTCAGAAACTGTCTGAGCAGAGGATGTGAGAAGACAGGAGGATCTAAGTCGTACTCTGCTGAAATAGCTGATGCATGAATCTTGATGGAGGAGTAGGACAGGCCTGTGTGGAAGAGCTCTGCCAAGTATTCCAGAATGTTGGCTATGTTTACCAGTGACACATCTTCTCCTTTTCAGTACTCCAAATGAGATATCTTTTCCATTTTGCTGAGTAATTTTTTCTTGTTGAGGGTCTGCGAGCCTCAAGGATGATGTCTTTAACCCTTTGGGATAAATTTGGGTTAATTGGTCTTATGCAATGTTCCAGGCAGTCAGCTGCAGAGTTTTCAGGTTGGGATGCAGATTGTTGTAATTGTTCTGTGTTAAAAGCAAGGGAACCAGGGAAGTGGCCACATTTGTTCCCGAGACATGCTCCTCAGTAATGGGTACCAATGTTGCCTTGGCCAGTCTGGAGCTATCAGAATGATCCTTGACGGTCCTCTTTGATCTTCAATAGCACTTTGTGCATCAAAGGAAGTGGTGGAAATGCATATGCTGCCAGGTTTTTCCAACTGAAGGATAGGGAGTCCACCTTCCAAGCAAGTGGGTGGTACGTCCTTGTGCAGAATTTCTTTAGTTGGTGATTGTGTGGGGATGCAAATAAGTCTATTTCTGGGAGTCTCCATTTTTTTGTAATGGTTTTGAAGATGTCCGGATGCAGCATCCATTCGTGGGCATCCGTGGTTGTCCTGCTTAAAATGTCTGCTAGGATGTTTTCTTTTCCTGGTACAAAAATTGCTTTCAACTGTATGTTGTAGCTCAGGGCCACATTCCAGAGATCCAGTGCCATCCGGCAAAGAGATGCAGTGTGTGCCTCCCTGTTTGTTGATGTACCACATAACTGTGGTGTTGTCTGTCCTTATCATCAATAGACCTTGCTGAAGGAATGGTCTGAATGCCTGAATTGCCAGTTTTACTGCCAGCATTTCCTTTAGATTTATGTGTAGGTGCAGTTGGTTTTGAGACCATAAGCCTTGCATGCACTTGTCCAGCATGTGTGCCCCCCAACCGAGGTCTGAGGCGTCTGTCGTGATGGTTTGGCTTGGTTGAGCACTGTGAAAGGGCAATCCTGTGTTTGCTTGACAAGCCTGAGCCCACCACAGGAATTCTTGCTTCAGGCATGGAATAATGGGAATCTGGGTTTCCAAGCTGTGCTTGTGTTGAGACCATAAATTCCTTAGGTACCACTGTAGTTTTCTCATATGCAGCCTGGCATGAGGAACCAATATTATGCAGGATGCCATGAATCCCAAGGCTTGCAGAACTGTTCTTGCTGTCAGATGGTTCTGTTTTGTTAAGGCCAAGAAGTAGAGAGGTAGCTGCTCCTGTTTTTCTACTGTTAGGAATGCCATTTGCCTTGATGTGTCCAACTCTGCACCCAAAAAGGTTATTCTCTGGGATGGTATCAGTCTTGACTTTTTTAAATTGACTGTGTATCCCAGGGGCTTGTAGCAGATAAATGACCCTTTGTAAATCTTCTGCTAGCTTGCTTTCGTTGTCCGCTTGTATCAGGCAGTCGTCCAGGTATGGGTAGATTTGGATTCCCTGAAGCCTGCAATGAGCAATTACTGATGCCAGGCATTTCGTGAACACTCTGGGCGCAGTAGATAAGCCAAAGGGCAATGCTGAGAATTGATAATGCTCTGATCCTGCAAGAAATCTGAGGTATCTTCTGCAGTTTGGTCGTATGGGGACGTGCAGGTATGCCTCCTTGAGATCTAGAGTCACCAGCCAAGACTCCTTGCCCAGCATGGGAAGAAGCTGCTGTAAGGTCAGCATTTTGAATTTTGGAACAATAAGGAATGTGTTTAAAGTGGACAAGTCGAGAATAGGTCTCCATTTGCCTTCTTTTCTTGGTACCAGGAAGAGTATGGAGTAAAATCCCTTCCCTTGCTCCATAGATGGTACCTTTTCTACAGCTCTCATCCTTAATAATTGAGATATTTGCTTTAGTGCTTCTGCCTTTTGATCTGGAGGTAGGTTTGGCATTCCTCTCTTCCCTGGTAGAGTATGGAAGTGAAACCTGTAACCTTGGTCTATTATCTGTAAAATCCACTTGTCTCTTGTGATGTAATGCCAGTTTGTCGTAAATAAGGCTAGCTTCCCGCCTAAGGGTGCTTGTAGTTGTTCCCTGTTACGCGGTGCCAGAGCCAAGTCACTGTGATTGACCAGTAGTTGTGGTGGTGGCTGTGTCCGTGGCTGTGCCTCGCTGGTTGTTGCCCTGCCACTGGCGTCCTCTGTAAGCACCCCTGGATTGGCTTCTGCCTCTTGAACGCCTATTCCTGCCTCTCTGAGTTCTGGAGGAGTCTGGAAAGGACCAATTCTTGGAGGGCCAATTCCTGCTAAACCTCGGTGGTTGGACCTGCAAGAAATCTTTTACTGTTTGGACAGATTTTGCCTTCTCTTCCATCTTCTTCAGTATTTGTTGTGCAGGAGAGCCAAACAAATTGATCTTATCCATAGAAGCATCTAATAGTTTTGATTTGACATGGTCTGGTAAGGCCTGTTCTTTTAGCCATGCATGCCTTCTGATGACTGTGCCAGTCATGGCTGATCTAAAGGAAGCCTCCAGTGCATCATAGATTTTAGGGAATGGTTACTGACTTGTTGAATGTTATGTACCATTTCCTGCACATATTTTTTGTCTACTGTTTCATCTGAGGACACTTTTTGGTTAACTAATCTAGTGAAAATTCTTGATACTGCATCATGTAAAATTGACAGTTCAAGGCCCTAGCTGAAAGAGTAGCAGAAGTGTAAACTTTTTTACCCCATCTCTCTAAGGATCTGGATTCCCTTTCAGAGGGAGGGGTTTTGGCAGAGGTGGCTGCTACAGCCTTAGGTCCTTGGGAGATAGTCTCTGGATCTGCAAGGGAGCCTTATATAAGTGATAATGTGTCCAGGACCCTGTAGTATCTATCGGGCTTAACAGGGGCCGGGGCAGAGAATCAGGAGCAGTACAAGCATCATTAAATGCATCATCTACAACAGAAAGAATTGGAGGTATGGCTAAAGGCCTATGTTGTGGTAAATGCAGAAAAGTTCTAAGCCTTTTTCTGGAATCTGAAAAATCCTGGCCCTGCCACTGAAATTGTTCCCTCATAGCATGCAGGGTTTCCCCAAAGGAAAATTCCTCAGGCGGAGAGGCAGAAGGAATGGACTCTTCACTATCAGAGTCTTCATAAGGGGAGTATAGGGCCTCTGGAGGGTCTGTATCAATTGAATCATCAGAGGAATCATCTGAAGACAGTGGCTCAGGGGGCTCTGCTCTAGGCCTCTTCCCTGGAGGCGGATGAGAGGCCCTGTATGGTTGAGGTTGGGATCCTCGGATTAAAGAAATGAGATCCTGTGCTAAACTAAGCATTTGTGAACTAGAGCTAGGCCTGTGAGAGGGGGGCTTTGCAGGCACAGATTTAGTAGTTTTAGCTGCTTTAGCCCTGGCAAAGGCCTTAATGGACATGGCTGCAGGTGGCCTAGCAGCTCCACGTGCAGGGGTTGAAATATCCAAGGGAATAGTGTCTGATAATTCCTGAGAAACTCTAACAGTAAGTGGGATATCAGAAGCCGATTCCACGAGGTTAGAAGAGGCCTCGGCAGGAGGAAGATTTTCGGCTGAAGGAGGAACCGCTTGCTCGGTTTCAGCCGAAACCGAGACACTCGCGGTTGGCTTAACCGCGGTTTCGGCCGAAACCGCGGACCGTGAGTGTCGGTCCTTTTCCTTGCGTTTTTTAGAAATTTGCGAAGTCGGAGGATCCGACGGCATAATATAAGCAAAATTGGAGCCGAAAAACTCCTCAGCAAACTCCGACCGACGTCTAAGCGTCCGCTGGTTAAAAGAAGCACAGGCTAGACAAGCTGCGACTTCGTGTTCTGGGCCTAGACAAGGTAAGCAGTAAGAGTGGAAATCTTTATGAGGTATTTGTTTCCCACAAGTTAAACAGTTATTCACTTTTTCTGACATCGGCTGAGGTAAGAAAGAGTCCCCAACGGGGTACTTAGCTTTTTAGAAGTCTTCGAAGTAGTTTTCGGTAGTAGTAATCTCTGGTTCTGACCGACCGGCACTTGCGAACAGCTTCTGCTTCGGGCACCACGCGGCAAAAAAGACTGAGGAAAATGGCGTCGGCTGATGCCTTTATACCCGAATAACTGCAGCTATGACGTCGGGTGAAGTGCGACACCAGCCGAGGCCAGACCCAGACTTTGGAATCCGGCCGACCGAAGGGCTGCCTGACGACAGGACAACCCATTTGTAAGGAATGCAGATGCATCCTTGAAGGACATCAGTCAAAACCAAAGCTTGAGAATAAAATTGAAGATATTTATTAGCAGACATAAAAAGTAAGCGCTTTCACCATGAGGCTTCGTCAGACTTTAAAATCTTTTATCAGACAATGGTATAAAAACAATGTAACAAACCCCATAGGCTAAACCAACAGTGTATGTCATTGATATCAATCATATGCGTAATGGTTCAAACCACCTTTTAATCCTATTATGCATATAATGCATAGACATAAACATCAATAAATCAGAATAAAATGTTTATACGCAATAAAAATGACATATAATGAACATATATAATAAAAGTAAAAAATCTTATGTGTGTACATAATGTTATATACCTGGCACAGGAGGCTTACAATTCGTATTAGGGGGGTGCCCTAGGCTTTGGTCTAGGCAGTCTCCTGTTGGATCTTATTTAATCCAGGTGTTCTATCCGCTCTACAGCGGATGATCCAACGTAACTCACATTCCTCAGTATAATTTTCTATATCGCCCCCTCTAATGCTCGGTATAATAATTTGTATAACACAAAATCTAAAACCATGTGTCAACCCTCTTTGTTTACAATGTTTAGCAAGAGCATTATGTTCTGAACCAACTCGTATATGATAAACATGTTCTCTAATGCGTTCCTTCAGTTGTCTGTTGGCTTTCCCAATATAGAACGCTGTACATAACGTACACCTAGCAAAGTATACAACATTGACAGTTTGTGTTAGTATGAAAACGAAATTCATGTCCAGTAACAGGATGTATAAAAACGTTGTCAGTATCAATATACTGACATTGTCTACAATGATTACAGGGTACATTGTTATATACAGCACCAATAGGTAGGGTACTGCGTGAACATATTGAATGATGGCACATCTGTTTCAAATTCTCCTTATTTTTATACAAGAACTTAGGTCTTGAACCAACAATGTCATTAATGTCATCATCAATTAGAAGGGTTGCCCAGTGTTTTTCTATAATTTCTCTAACTTGTCTAACACCTCCTGTGAAAAACAATGGTACCTTCAATTCGAGTGTTCTCTTTGATTGTACAGTATCAGCATAATTATCCCTTTCTGAGAAATATGGGCGTGCCCTAGAAGCCCTTAACTCATTAACTGCCACTACTGCCTTATCTACTTCTGTTCCATTGTAACCCCTTTCATTAAATCTCTGCCTAAGATCGGCCAATTCTTGCTTATATCCCTCATCCGATGGGTTAAGCCTAGATGCTCTCATTATTTGTCCTTTTACTACATTATCAAAGACATGCCTAGGATGCATGTAATTTAAACTAGCTGTTCAGTTCATATGCGAGATAGTGTGTGCACTGCTCTATGAGAGAAGGTGTGTTTGCGTTGCTGTGTGACAAGAGTAGGTGAGTGTATGTATATATAATTTAAACTAGTGATTCCGTTTCTGTGAGAGCGAAAGCCTGTGTATGCAGTTTAAACTAGCTGTCCTGCTCGTATCCAAAACAGTGTGTGTGTGTGTGTGTGTGTGTGTGTGTGTGTGTGTGTGTGTGTGTTCGCATGCGCGCGTGCATGTGCGTGCTGCTCTATGAGAGAGAAGGTGTTTTTGTGTTGCTCTGTGAGAGATTAGGGGTGTGTGTCCATTCCTCACAACCTCTTAATTGCAGGAAATCTGGACAAAGCCTGACATAATGGGGGAACAAAATAGGGACAGATTTTAAACATAGGTTCATAGGTTAGTACTAGGCTAATTGCCCTTGCTAGCCATTTTAAGCCTAGCCAATTATCCCTTGTGAAACTCAAACCCTGCACCTTGTGTTTGTAAGGCAAACACCTTAACCATTAGGCCATCCTCCTGTCGGAAATTTGGGAAGGAGGGGTGGGGTAGAGATTGAACGGGATGCGATATCCTCTGTTGATAATTTGTCACACCCATACATCCGTTGATATTGTTCACCAGGCAGAATGGTACAAAGAGAAACGTCCCCAGACTGCTTCCAGAGGAAAGTAATCAGGCCACTCCTCAGAAGCGCCGATGGGGCTGTCCTGTCTGCCCTGGTTACGCGGACCTCCCCTGCCCCTAAAGGGGCGTCTTCTGTTTGAGTTACCCCCCTCTGCCTCTAGGAGTATACTCACCACATGTGTCACGAAAAGGGCCCTGTGATTTTTTGTGCCACATCTTTCCACTCCTCTGGTTTCTAGAGTAGCAACATTGAGGGGTGGAGAAACGTACACCTACGGCAGAAAGGGTCTTGCCATTCTGCACACATCTGGCCGTGTCTTTAACTTTAGGGACGAACAGTGAAGAGCCTTCTATTGGAGCATTCAGGAAGGAGGACTTAAAGGGGTCCACAAAGTAACAAAGGCGCATCCAGGCATGATGTCTCATGAAAATGCTTGAACCTGCAGATCTGGCAGCTCCTTCCATGGCATGAGAGATCAGATGCATGGAGGAGTTGGAAATGGATTCAAAGGTAGCTAGTTGTGAGGCAACCTTGTCCTGGATGTCATCAGACACAGCTCCATCTAAGGTTTCAGAGAGTTCAGTAATCAAGTCTCTCTGAAGCCTGGTGAAGTGTGCCAAATAGTTCAAAAACCTAACTGCGAAGATCGATAAAACAAAGACTCGCTTCTCTAGTCTGTCCACTGCCCGAGACTCCTTGTTAGGTGGATGAGTCTGGCTCTCCTCGGCCAGTTCTTTCCTGGTAGCAGCCACCACCACCATGGCGTCTACTGAAAGATCCTTTGACAAATGGGGGTGTTGTTCAGGGGCTGATAAGATTTTGTCTGGCCTCCATGGGATTGATTCAAGAGTGTCAGGACTTTTCCAAGCACGTTGCATGACTAGCTGGACAAGCTCGTCTGCAGGTGGGATCACCCAGGAGGTCAGGGGCCAGGCACGAAAAGCCTGCAAGAACACAAACTCCTCGGAGGAAGGGTTGGAGGGCTTCCAGCTACCCCTCTGTTTCAATACTTCTAGAATATCTCCAAAGGAGATTTCATCAAGGTGTGACCATGGGGACCCTTCCCCTTCATCATAATTCGTGTCTTCGATTAAAGACTCTTCAGGGGAGTCTATGTGCATCCTTTTGCACAATTTCTTATGGTGAACTTCCTCAGGTGAGAGACCTTCTGGGAAAGACTACAAAGAAGCAGCCCCCAGGGGCAGGGTGACTCAATACTCTTGTCCCATGATAGTGGCTTGTGTCAGCTGCGGCTCAGAAATAGAGAGGGGTAATGGTTATGACACCAAAGGCTTACCTACTAAGGCAAGGGCCCTCTCCCTTGCCTGGAAAGCTGGTCCGCCCGAAGAGGGATGGGAACCTGGAAGCGAGCAGGACAACCTCAGAACTGCTCTGACGAACCAGTGACCAGCCAAGGAGTCTCAGGAGGGCTATGCACCAAGAAAACTTCCAGAAACATGGACGGCACCAAAGAAAATCTGTGCCGAGCCATGAATTCTGGTGTTGATGGGGCAGCCACGATCCTGAGAGAGACTCAGTGCTGAATACACCGGAAGCCAAAGGGACGGCTCCGACACCCTGGTGAGGTCCACCAGTGGAGCAGAGGCAGTGGGTGCCAAAGAAGATGTTGAATCAGGGGGCTTCGAAGCTTGCTCAGAAGTTGAAGGAGAATAACCTGGAGAAGTATTGCTACCTCCAATAGGGAGTGTAACCTTAGTCGGGGTGGGGATCCCTCTGGCCATCAGCAGCTGATCGACAAGGCACACTACATCCAATTCTGAAAGGCTCCTAGTGGAATGCATGGACATTCTCGATGGTGATTCAGGCCTTTTTAAAAAGGGACTATACTGATGCCCCAGAAAAGTGTCTATTGAAGGTGAATTCCTGGTTTTGGCTGCTGTAGTAGGTATCGAAAAATCCAATTTAGGTTCTAAAGGAACCAACAATGGTTCTGAAGCAGAATATGGTGCAGAGAGTGTTGGCGCTGTGAGTGCTTGCCAATGACTTTGGCACCAAGATTGGTTCCGTGACTGCTAAGGTCTGTGCCGAAGCAATCGTCTTTGACATCGAGTTTGAAATCTGGGATATGGGCAAGGATGACGGTGCCGAGGCCAGAGCCGAAGGAGATGGAACAGTCAAGGTCCAATTTGGTAGGGTCAGTCATTTTTGGTATCTTTGCCTTAGGTTCCTGGTCTCCAGAGGGAGCCGATGGAATAGAGTGGTATTTTTTCTTGTGATGTTTACTAGGAAAGAATAAACCCTCCGTGCCAGAGATAGCCTCTGAAAAGGGAGTTCTGATGAGGCCTTTTAAATTCAACTTATTTCTACTCTCATTGAGAGTTCTCGAAGAAAGAATTCTTACAAATCCCGCAAGGCGGTTGGACAGAGATGCAGGACACCCAAACAATAAACGCATAAGTCATGGGTATCTGACTGAGGTAATTTTCAGCCATATTGGTCGCACTGCTTGAAACCAGTGGTGCCTTGTTTTTTGTCTGCCATAACAGACACACACACATACACATACACATGAAAAAGGAAGAAAAAACTTTTTTTTTTTTTTTTTTAATATAAAAAGAGGAAAAGGGAATTTTAAGAAAGACAGGGAGGGCAGTGGGAAGTGCAATAAGGCTAATAGAAAAGTTTAGGCAGGAAAGGCAAGAAAATTCAAAAAGAGACAGTTATAAAATTATAAGTTTAAACACTTGGCTTTACGGCAACGTGGCAAACAAGATCTGGGGTAACAGAGAACAGGGCACTGGGGCTAAAATCTTAGCTCAAGAGTTTAGGGCTGGCACAAGCTTGGTAAAAGGCCGGCTTGGTTCAGAGGACAAAAACGATTCCCATCTGTAAGGAATGAATGAAGATTAACAACATCAGAGCAAGTGTTTTGGTATATCGACAAGCTAGAAGGGTATTAATGCCCGTGCTTGAAATATTTGTATGTATGTAAATATTTGTATGTATTGTCTTGTGTGAGAAGATCCACTCATTGAGGTAACTTGTGGTGAATGCCCCTGCCCAAGGGAGAAAAGGGGGAACCAATGCTGTCTGGGTCAAAAGGGAGTCACTAGCAAGATTTTGGGAGAGTCTTGCCTGATCTTGTGCAGAACTCATGGTAACAGAGGAAGGGGGGAAAGGAGTACATAAACATCCTCCTCCAAGGAAAAGACAGGGCAGCCACTTTCCAAGCTAGGGGACTTGAGACTCTGGAACAGAATAGTGGAAATTGCCAGTTCAGAGGGGAGGCAAGAAGCTCTATCTGAGGAATACCCCACCAACGGGCAATGTCCAGAAATGCATCTCTGTGAAGCACCCATTCATTAGCTTATGTGCTGGACCTGCTCAGTGAGTTTGCCACTAAGGAATCCAAGGCAACCAGAGGACTTGTCCTCCAGGTTTTCACCAGACTCGGGAGAGACATCCAGACAAGTCTGGAGAGCAGTCAGATCAGACGTCTTTTTTTTTTTTTCCTTCTTACTGGCAGATGGCTGGCCCTCAGGATGGGGGTATTCTGCCACAGTACCTTGAGCCAACATGTTAAGACATCAGTTCTCCTAGTATATGGAAAAGAAGAAACGACTATGAAAGGTCTTAGACACAAATGCCTGGCAGATAACAGGACCATGTATTATCGTGAGAAGCACCCAAACAGGAGAAACACTGGTCATGATGGTCTTTATGGGGAATCTGCCTCCCACATTAACATTTTCCCTTTCTGGATAACATGAACACAATAAATAAAAAAAAAAAAAAAAAAAAAAAAAAAAAAGAGAAGAAACCCCAAAGGGGCACTTATCTGAAAAGACAGCTTGGTAACCAGCACAGCAAAAGGGCATTCAGCCTGACATTCGGACTGGCAGCAAAGTAGTTTGGAGTGTGTGCTTCTGTAAATCACCTTTATGCCCTACACACCACCTTGCACAGGGAGCATATATATGATGTACGACACCTATAAGAACTAAATGCTTCGTTATGCTGGCCGGACATTGGGCTGTCTTTGGCAGGAGATCCACTGGGTAAAGAATACTGCAATAGTGTTATGAAAGGATTTTCTATAGGTTACATAAAAAGATTTATAAAGTCTAGGAAATCAGAAATGATGAAATCATTGTTAGTTAGTTAGACTTAAACTTGAGTATGGAATAACAATATGAAAACCTTAAGAAAACAAGCACAAGTAAACTGGAAAGAGTACAGTGAATATGAAAATTTTATTTATTATGAAAGAATAAAATGCCAGTATTTGTGCATCTCCTATAGACATTTAAGAGGAGATCTTATTCAGGTATATGGGTCATTTAAAGCCAACTACTTATGAGAATGCCTGGAGTTATCAAAAAGTAGTAGAGAATCATCTGCCGTACTACGCAGAAGATTCTATAGGAATGAGAAGTGTACTGATTGGTTCTCAGAGAGCAGCTGATGCATGGAACAGACTACCAAATTACATTAACAGCCTGGACATTTATTGGTATTTCGGCAGGCTAGAAGGGCATTAATGCCCGTGCTTGAAATATTCGTATGTATGTACACATAGGTAAATACTAAGCAATAAGTTGGCAGCCTATAACATGCCCAGCCAATAACCAGACAGCTAGCAAGCTGAGAATCGAACAATGTACCTTGTATCTGTGAGGTAAACACCTTAACCATTACGCTAACCACCAACCCAACAATAATAATACCCATTTGTTAACCAGATAGGCCCACTGGACAACACAGTCCCTTTTCAGGGGCAAGCTGGGAGCAATGTCTGGTTAAGTGATTTGCTCAGTCACACAGCAGGCAAACGACAGCTGAGGAAATCAACGCCAGTACCGCAGATACTACAGGTCACAGCCTTACCACACAAGCACAGCACAACACAGCAACTCCGTTTAACCACAACTGCCATTTTAGTTCGCATATATCTAATTGAATATCCAAAGTTCTTCTCTGGGAATCTTTTACCACCTGCTGAATGGCCAAAAATTTTAATTTATGGTCCTTATATTCTATTATATGTCTACTTAGGGCGTTAGTTAACCTGTTATGTCTGATATTCAACAGTTGCAGTTAAACGCAACTGAGTACCTGGGTATTAATGAGATCACTGCCATTACATGTGTTTTAAAATTGAAGAACATGTTAGGTTAATAATGTTTTAAATGTGAATTTGTATTTGAATTAATTATATATATATATATATTTGTTTTAAATTTAAATCTATACATATACCTTTAAATGTTGGTTGGTTGTTAATTAATTAATTATGTATAAGAATTGCTCTATAAAGGCTGGGTGGGGTTGTATTCATTGTTCTGAGGAAGTCCCTGTAAGTGGGAAGAAAGCGCTAAAGTATTGTTAATAAAGTGTGTACTCTTCAGTTGCTGTGTCATGCTGTGCTTGTGTGGTTCTGCAGTTCTACAGTTGGTTGAAAAGAAGGTCACAGCCTTAACCCTCTGTGCCAATGGCCAAATAATATTTGAAGTACCTATAAACTATTTGGAGAGACACCGACTAGTGGCCTTTCTGTTATCTCTATCTCCCCTTAGAAAAAAGACAAAGGGAATAGGCTTCTTTCCTTAAGAGAGTTCTACCAGTGTAGTGCATCTGTGTATAGACAACCAGAGAGTACATCACATCTTCTCACAGGTTACAGTACTTTGGAAAGAATCAGTAATACAGCCACTGCAGGAATAAAAACAGGTGTAAGAGACACCCTATACTCATACAACTGCCAGATGCTAAAAACAGGCTAAAATAATGTGCAGCTCTAGAAACAAAGCCAAAAACATCTTCCAAGACAGGAATTTACAATCTGTAGAAAAAGCACTCATGTTTTAGAAATATAAGCCTTTAAGGCCTAAAATTCATATCCTGTAGAGAACCATGTTTTTGCTTGGTGGGCTGAAAAGTAAGGCATTTCCAAGGAATGTTAGTTCAAAGTGACTAAAGGACTGACCTAACACGTCTCCAAGCAATAAAGTCAGAAAGATTTACTAGCTGAAATCTGACAACAGAGTAGGGAAACCCAAGCTTGTAAGTTATGCCAAGTAGTCAAGAATGATATCAGGACCCTTACCTAAGGCCCAGACAGAAAACCATTCCTATATATCATCACTAAAGCCTTTCTAAGTGTGCAGTTTTTGAACTACCATCTATCTGGCATATATGTTGCACTCGTGAATAAGGCAATGAACAGAAGGTGGCCATCATCTGGTGTCTTAAGAAAGAGAGGAAAGAGAAGCATATTTGCTTTCAGAAGAGGCTAGATGCAGGTGATGCTATCTCTGCAGAACTAAAAATTAAGTGCGACAAGTTCCTCTCCAAATGGCCAGAGGAATCAGAATTAAGAAAAGGAAGAAAGCCATACAGCAATCCTTCTGGCCACCATGTCGCAAAGACGTCCATGTGTGTTCAATCCATGGGCAGAATAAGGAAGAATAATTTACTGCATGTGTGCTGTTGTCAAAGGTACAGTGAACCACTACTGAGTAGTCACAGTTTAGCAAGAGGCTGCAGCAGGTTTGGGGATTCATTGATGACTTGTGTGTTGGCATTAAGATGAACCTTCGTAAATTTACGGGCATACCTACCTGTGGAACATTAATATGAAGACTGTCTACAAATGACCAATGACTCCAAGTAAATAAACAGCCTCCTCCAACTAAAAGAATGACCAGTCATGGGACATTAACAGACAATGGCCGAACTTATTTGTGAGAGGGTTGGCTATCCAGGAACTATACATAGCACCAAAAAAAAGATGGAGTTGAGCCCGTCTCTGCCTAGACAGATATTGTTGGCTCCTGGGAGACTAAACTTTACTCTCACCTAAAGCGATCACTGCACAGCACATGGTGAACTTTTATTATAGTACACTTGTTGCTGGTACACCAATTCTAAAATATTTAATTAACGTTTTATGACTAACACTTCAGTCAGTAACTCGCTGTTTACTATATATTTTAATAGCACATTTCACATATGAACAGTTAACAGTTTCAAAGCAATGCAAAGCATGGGCAACCATTTATCAGTTTAATAGAAATTCCACCATCATTGCTTTGCATCACTTTCTTGTAACTAAATTGTCTTTTAGAATAACCCTAAACTATTGACAACAAAACCATTTCTTTTTTATTTCATCATAGGGCTTTCGGATATTGGCAAAGGCTCTTGCCACCCTCATAGTGCCTTTTTTAGGCAAGGCTCAAAAGACAAACCCACCTCCATAGGCATCACAAGGGATAAGAAACTAAGAGTAGTGCTACTCAATGCCAGAAGTCTAAACCTCAAGATGCACGCACTCAAAACTCTCCTTAGCATGGAGAACATCGATATCTGTGCAGTCACAGAAACCTGGTTCAAGGCTCCTGAGAGCACGCCAACACTACCAGGTTATACCTCATACCATGCTTTTTGGCCCCAAAACTTGGACCGAACCACAAAAGGAGGGGGAGTATCAATATTCGTCAAAGATACCCACACCTCCAGGTTGGTGGCACAGCACAAAGCATCAGAGACTATCCATGTGCAACTAACAGTGGGTAAAACTGCCTTCCAGTTTATAGCCTGCTACAGACCACCCTCCCAAACCCAGGAACCCCACTCAGCCTTCCTGAGAACACTGGAAAATATGAGGGTCTCTCCAAACACCATTATATTGGGCGACTTCAACTACCTAAACACAGACTGGGAGTATTACTCTAGCTCCAACACCCTAGCCCAAAGGTCCGTAGAATTTATAAACTCAAATGTTATGGAACAACTTGTTACCACTCCCACAAGAGGGGAAAACATACTGGACCTGATCATCACCAACATGGGGACTCCATGCTCCAGACCAGAAGTGTATCCCTCACTGGTAAGATCAGACCATAAACTAATCTCACTAGACCCACCCCCTGCCCAGAAAACCACAGTGAAAAACTTCTCTAAAGCAAATTTCACACTCCTCAAAACCGAGGTGGAATCCTTCAAAGCCCCCGGGCCTGTGGAAAATATGGCCCAGACCACAGAATCCTTTATAAATGCATTCTATGAACACCTTCAGGAATGTATGGATCATGCAATCCCAAATAAAACCAAGACCCAATCCTCCAAAGGCAGGCGTCCTGTCTGGTGGTCCCCACCCATAAACAAACTATACAGTAGAAGGAAGAAGCTACTACATGATAGAGCAAAATCCCAAAAAGGGAAGGCATCTGTGATCAGTATAAGAACAAAATACGAAGGCATCTCTGATCAGTATTAGCAAAAAACTACGGGCACTCATAAAATCGTCTAAGGCCAGCTTTAAGAGAAAAACTGCACAGGACACCAAGGATAATCACAAGGTTTTCTTTAGTTATGTTAGGAACCTGGGTGGGAATTCCCAGATATGCTCAGAGTTAGTCCAAAATGACAAAAAATGCACTGAACCCACAGACATTGCCAACATCCTAGCTGACAGGTTCAGTGCAAACTTCTCACCCCCCCCCCCGCACCAAAAGGGCAAATACCTATCCTAGCAGAGTGCGGTCCCCCTGACATCTCAGATGCTCAGGTAAGAGCTGCCCTCTCCAAAGCAAAAAACACAGCATCAATGGGACCAGACGGTGTCCCGGGCTGCGTCCTACATGAACTCCAAGAAGAGCAAAACCCAAACATAAAACTACTGTTCAATCTCAGCCTTACTACAGGATATGTACTCAAAGAGTGGCGTACAGCAACAGTGGTCCCTCTCCACAAAGGTGGTGCCTCAACGGATCCTGGAAACTATCAGCCCATAAGCCTGACTAGCTTGGTCTGCAAAGCTATGGAGACGATCATCATGGACCTCATAAATAAAGATATTGGGGACCTACAGACACTTGATCCTACCCAGTTCGGCTTTGTTATGGGCAGATCCTGCCTCTTAAACCTGGTCGATTACTTTGAAACAGTCACCAAGGCCATTGACGAGGGGAAGGTGGTCCACACAGCCTACCTGGACCTCGCAAAAGCCTTCGATACAATACCCCACTCGGGCATTATAGATAAGCTCACCAGCTTAAATATAAATATAAACCCCTATGTCACTAGATGGGTTGCAAACTGGCTCAAGGACAGAACCCACATGGTTAGAATTGCTGAAGCCATGTCAGACTCCAAACCAGTTACAAGTGGCCTCCCACAAGACTCAATTCTGGGGCCTCTCTTGTTCGGTATATATTTCTCGGAGGTACAGGCCAACACGGAAGGACTGTGGCTGACCAAGTTCGCAGATGACTGCAAACTAGGTGCCATAATCGACTCTCCAGCCGACACAAGCATCCTACAAAAGGGCCTCACAGAAACAGACAACTGGTGCCAGAGCCATGGCCTGAAGCTAAACGCCAAAAAGTGTATAGTCATCCCCTTTGACAAAAACAAAAGTGCCCACAAATTACCACATAGGTGGTAATCCATTAAGTACAGAAGAAGTAATTAGGGACCTGGGGACCCAAGTTGATAGCAATCTCTCATTTGAAAACCACGTGGCCAAAGTGGTTAGAAAAACATTTTATATAGCCCACCTAATCATGAAGGGATTCACATCTAGATCAGGGGAGGTCATCATGCCTCTTTACTCATCCCTCATCAGGCCCATAATGGAGTACAATGCCCCTTTTGGGATGTACCTTACCAGACACCTGCAGCAACTGGAAAGACCCCAAAAGTACCTCACCAAGAGGATCAAAGGGCTCAAACAGATGCCATATGCTGCCCGGTTAAAGAAACTCCAGCTCTACTCAGTGGCATACCGCCTGCTCAGAGGCGATCTGTGCCTGACGATAAAGCCATGTCCAACCCGAATTAATGGACATGCTGTACCTCAGAAAATCCAAATCCCATCGAGCTACGCACTCGAGAGACTTGAACCTCAGCATTGAAATAAATAGGACATGCTGGATGGACAGATTCATAACCCAGAGGCTCCCTTCACTCTGGAATAAAATCCCAGTCCAGGTTAGGCAGAGTCCCTCATTGACTCTCTTCAAGAGGAATCTTGATGAGTGGATGGGAGATCGTAGGTTTACCCCGGGTATCACTTCTGTGTCACTGTTAGACAGAGGCACAGTATACTAACCTCGAAAAAGGGCATAGCAAAATTCATTTAAAATGGGTGGCGAAAGCCAAACACACTCTGGCTAGGCTTATAAATGCCCTAGGGCAGATAGCCTAGTATGAACCTATGAACCTATAAATGTCCTTGTTTCATCTGAGAAAGTAATTGATTATCTTTGTATGGTTCCTGTTCTTGAAGGGGCATGGCCAGTTTTCCTCTTCTTTGTACAATTCCTTCCTTTGTGACACACACACAACCAAGATCTAATTTGTTCCATTTATTCAACACAACTTTTTTTCCATCCCTTCTTCCTCAACTCAGGGTCCTTAATTATCTTCATTTCAGTCGCTTTTAAGTTTTTTTTTTTAATCCGTCATTTTCTTGTAATTATTTACTTTGTTATTGGTAGTTGCAAAAAAGAGAGACCAGGACCCTTATGTACTTGGATTGGGTCATGTTACCTCAACTTAATAACATACCATACCTAAATCTAGTGTTTCTATTATTTAACCTAGGATAGTTTGTAGTTCCTCTTTATATAACTGCAATTCTAAACATTATCAAAGCCTTCTTTTTCATTTATCACATCTTCAGCATAACCCTATCTTCTTCAGAAAAAGACTCAATTTGAGAAGGTAGGTAGACCCCGGTGGTGCAGCAGTTAGCATTGTCGCCTCACAGCAACAGGTTCTCCAGTTCGATTCTCAGCTGGAGTGCATTCTGTGCGGAGTCTGCATGTCCTCCCCATGGTTGAGTGAACATTAAAGACATGCAGGTAGGTGCCTGTGTGTGTGTGGGTGTTCCTTCTTTGAAGGTTGGGCTCGGGGCTGGCAAATCGACACCGTAAAAATCCACCGTCAATCATTAGTGGACTGGTAATCCGCTGTGGCGACCCCTAACCAGGGAAAGCTGAAAGACTTTTTTCTAGAAATAACTATGCATTCACTTCCATGCAAATATTGTAAATTTCCTAGGCCTAGACTTTTAGCATACCTCATTGCTAGCTAGAAATGCTTCCCTCCAGTCTTCAGCTGGAAATTCTTTACCTAGTCTCAAAGTCCATTCCAATTTTAGTTTTGTGCCATGTTAACTAACTATCATTAAAGCCCTGCATGCCGTACTCTACAACTTCTTTTTGACTGTTAATTCAGTTATTGCTTCTGTTGTAAAATCTATCGTAGCTGGCTCCACCTGCATCAAATAATTCTACATATGCAAGATGGTCAGATTCCTGCAAACCAAAAGGTCATTTAGCATCCTACCAGTGTCTTATTTTGTCATTGTTTAACAGATGTTCCTTAGTTTTTCTTCTCCATATTTCTGCTGCCCTATTTTATTACCTATATTGTCTTTACTCATTGTATAACCTATTGGCAATATCCTACAATTCCAACATCTTGCATCATTTTGACATGGCACTGTAACCTGGTACATGTATGATTATGCATACTGACCCTTACTACCTTCTCCATACCAGAACCTAGGTGACTTCTTTTACAGCCAGTATTTCCATAATTCATCACCATCTCTTCCAGCCAGGTAATAAGTATGATTTTAGACTAAATATAATAACTAACTCTGCTACCTTATAGTATTTTTAATCTTCCTTCTCCTTGGACAATATTCTTTTTCTCATATTATTCTCCATCTCTCGCTCTTGCAATCCCAAAATAATTCTCTTATTTCTTTGTTATATTATGTCATATCTTCTCCTTTTGGTTGATAAAAGTAGGTATATCCTATGTAAAGAATAAGTATCACCAAAAGCCTTTTCACAGCCTATATTTTTCAGTCTTTGTCCATAAATAATATTTTTCATTGCCTAACATTTATCTTTTTTTGTGTTGCATCATCCCACATTCCTTTAACTTCCAACTCTACATCCTTTTTTTTAGCCAGAGACCAAGGTATCTCATTCCTTCATGACGGCAAAAGAAAGGACACTCCTGCAACAGATAATGTGTTGGCACAAAGTTCACGACTACTTGCCTTTATTTTAGCTTCTTTATTTTTTGGTTCAGAGCAGATTGCTAGGTTAGCAGCCCTAGAGCCTTTATAAGCCTAGCCAAGTTAATCCCAGGTTGCCCTAATTGTCCTTAGTTAGATGGACATACTTTACATATCAACACTGACTACCCCTGTCCATGACTGTCATGGGTGCCAGCTCCCCAGGGTAAATTTGTGGTTACCCAACTATTTGTCTAGGTTGCGCTTGAATAGGGTCATTGAGAAGTTCTGCGTCACATGAATTGGAAGTTTATTCCAGAACAGCAGCTACCTCTAGGAGACATACCTGTCTCTCCAGCAAGCTCTGTTAATGTCACTGGCAAGGTTGAGATACCTACAGTGAGTGGCTCTTGACTTGCAGGTGTGCAGCATTTCCATCAGGTCGGGGTCACAGACTGCCCTGTAGGCCAGACACAAGTTGCCTTTCAGTAGCCTATATGATACAGAGTACAGTGACAGGGCTTTCAGTCTATCCACATAGGTCATGGTTTGGAGCGGTGTACCTTCTTAGTACGGACCCTCTGGGGTCTCTCCAGTTGCTGCAGGTGTCTGGTGAGATACATGCAGAAGGGAGCATTGTACTCTATTGGGGTCTGTATTAAATAATCAAAGCGACACTTCTTTGAATATGTAATCGACCCCAAAACATCGAAATGCGAAAGCCAAAACCGCAAACGGCCAAAACTGCAAAATTCTTCCTAGGGAAAAAATGTATGGGGCCATAGAAACAAGACAAACACGTCAAATGTAATTTAAGTGGGGGGCTTCACCCCCCCATACCTCCTAACTAAATATACCAACTCTGAGATCGCTCTACGTTGGGGTAAAGGGTAAACTCTAGGAACAGCCAAATGATTTTTTCCCCTAGGAAAAAATTTGCAGTTTTGGCCATTCGCAGTTTTCGCATTTCGGTGTTTAGGGGTTGATAACTACATATTTGAAGAAGTGTCTCTTCGATTATGTAAAATTGACCCCTCTATTAAACGGTCTGATTAGGGCGAGTAAAGTGGGGTGATAACACCCCTAGACCAGGAAGTGATGCTTTTACTTATGAGATGCGCAATGTAGAAGGCTTTCCTTACCACCATGGAAACCTAGTGGTCAAAGTTCAGACTGCTGTTGACCTGTGTTCCCAGATCTTACACCACTGTGTTTGAACTTAGAGGCGTTTGTCAATATTGTAATCAGTGGGGAATTCCACTTTGCCAAATGGGATAATGGTGCTCTTTTCTGCGTTTAGTTTTAGACCACGACTTTGACACCAGTCATTTGTTTGCATTAGCCCCTACTGTAATATGTAAACATCACTGGAGAACTCAATGATTGCACCTAGTTTACAAATCAGCAATCTTAGTAAGCCAAAGGCCATCTACTTTACTATTTGGAATCTATTTCTTGGAAGTCCAGGCAAAAGGGCCCAGTACAGATCCTTGTGGTTCACCACTGGTGACAGGTCTACTTCTAGAGGTGGAGTCACCAACTTTGACAGTATGTGTTCTGTTTGTGAGCCATTAGCTACCCATCTAGTGATGTAAGGGTCTACACCTAGCTGGAAGATTTTTTCAATGATACCCAAGTGAGGGATTGTGTCAAAGGCTTTGGCTAGGTCCAGATAGGTGGTGTGCACTATATCACCTTCATCTGGAGCTTTGGTGACTTTCTCAAAGACGTCTACCAGGTTCAATAAGCATGATCCACCCTTACCAAAGCCAAAATGGGTCGGGTCTACAGTTTGAAGGGCACCTCTGTCCTTCTTGATAAGGTCCATGATGATCCGTTCCATGACCTTGCAGAGGAGAATGGTTAGACCTATGGGTCTATAGTTTTCAGGGTAGGTTGATGGCCTCATTTATGGAAGGGGATTGCTGCTGTTCTCCATTCTGCTGGTATAAAGCCAGTTTTCAGGCTATGGTTAAATAGAATGGGAAGTGGTTCAGCTAGGTCATGTTTTAGACTGCTTAGTAAGCAACCTGGGATGTTATCTGGCCTTACTGGCCTTGGAGAGCACAGATATGACTTGATCTCTAGAGATACTAGGTAGAGAACTGGTGTCAGGTATGCTTTGTGGCGATAGGGAGATGAAGTTCGTGCCAAATCTGTCAGCTAGCAGGTTGCCAATTTCCTCCAGTATAGTGTAAGTGGTACCATCTACTACCAATTCAGCACATAGCTGGGCACTCCCGTTTAGATTTTGGATGTAGTTAAAGAATGTCTTATGACTGTCCTTGGCTACAGATGTTATGTTAGCTTCATAATTAGATGTAGAGGACTTAACAAAACTTCTAATTTGCTTGTTCAATCTGTGGAGGGAATTCTTCCTCTGCAGAGGCAGTTGCCTCTTGTCCTTGGACATCAGTTTCTTCCTTTTGTTATACAATCTGTTTAAATTAGATGTCCACCAAAATGGCTTGTGTTTTTTGGGAGGGCCTGGTTTTAAGCAATCAGGTACAGCAGAGTCTATGCAGTTGCTAAGATGACTACACAGGGCAATTGTGTACATCTCTGCAAAGGACTCATTATTTCCCTGTGATTGCAGGGGGTATAAAACTTTTTATACCGTCACTTACTAGGCTGTATTTTTCTTTGGAGAAGTTCCTTAGTTTTTTTTTTTTGCTCCTTTGGGGGTGTGGAGTCCAACAGTTACTTCAAACGAAGCTGATTTATGGTCCAATCTTATCAGGGAGGGCAACACACAAGGGGCAGTGCAGTGACTACACATGTTGGTGAGTACTATGCTAGAGCCCCTTGTGAGGGTGCAGACTGTCTGTTCTACAGCATTTGCATTGACCAAGTCCAGGAACCTCTGAGCAAGCATGTTTGAGCTCATGTTGTTTACCCAGTCGATGGAGGAATAATTGAAATCACCCATGACTAAAGTGTTGGGCTGTATAGTGAGCGACTCCAGTAAGTCCAGGTAGGTATTGTGCTTTTCTTGGTTCATGGAGGGAGACCTACTAGCAATGGCATAGTAGGGTGTTTTGCCTATAGTTAATTGGGCATGGAGTAGTTTGAGAGAGTCATACTGTTTAACCAATCTGGAGGTGTACATGGCTTTAATGAAGATGGATAAACCTCCACCTTTGGTTCTTTCACACTCATTTTGAGGTCTAAACTTGTGGAAGACATTGTAGCCTTGCACAGCCTGGGATGCTCTCCGTGGCCTTGAACCGCATTTTAGTGACTGCACAGACATCAGCATCTAACACGGTGAGCAGTACTTCCAGGGAGTACAGTTTTGTATTTAGACTCCTAGTATTAACAGCAGAACCTTGAGTTTCTCTTCAGTGATGTTGCAATCTCAGAAATTTTGTTGTTGTGACATTGCCTAAAAAAGGCACTATGGGGGAAGGCAAGCACCTTAGCCAGTATCTAAAAGCCTAAGGGAGACAGGTACAGACCATCTCTGGCAAAGCAGTGTGGCCTGTCTACCATGCCTTCCCAGGCTGACAATTACTGGATTCCCCCTGTACTGACACCATAGGCCAAGCCAATTGTGGAAGTCAATATTTTTTTTGTTTATACTGTGGCATCATCCTGGGTGAAAGTAGAATGCTGCTTAGGGCTAGGGTCATACCTGCCTGGGACACGTAATCTGAGAGTTCAGTCACATCTCTCTTCATATAGTCCAGGGAGGTATGTCAAGTCATTCACCCCAACATGGACTACGATAGAATCATAATGGTACTTGTTGAGTGACCTGAGTGCATGCGTGATCTGACAGATCCTGACACCCAACATGCAGCTGACATGAGCTTCTCCGTGTCCAGCCTGGTGATGTTGACATCTGTGTGTCTCACTATAGAGTCTCCTATGACCAATACATTAGGTTTTGAGGTATTTTGCTTTAGGGGCTTATTTGGTGAGACACTGATTTGTGTGTTATGTGGACTGGTTTCTATACACGTTGAGGTGTGTGCAGATTATTTGTGTTTAGGTCGTCTCTGATTTTTTAGTAGGGTTCTAGTGAGTTCCTCTGCATATGTAGGTTTGTGTGTTGTGTCCTGAACTTGGGTGAGAGGTAAAGTGCATGAGCTAATAACCTCTTTGATGCCATGTTTTTTGTTACAGGAAAAACTGATAGTCTGAACCAAATACTGTATGTGAGAGATGTGATTACACTAAGTGGTTGTCATTATACATGACGCAATTACTACATTACCTCAGGATACCCAAGTGAATCAGGCTGGCCAGAGAGAAATGTTGGGAAAGTGACCATCTATAACGGAAGGTTTATACCGTGGTACAGTTGGGGAGTGGGCAAGTTAGATCAGTTTATGATGTAGGAATAACAGAGGGGCTTATTCTATTGACAGTTTAGGGTAAAAAGCTGTGGCGATGCTGCTCAGTGTGCAGCTGAGTTGCTCAGTGTGCAGCTGAGTTGCCTGAAGAGCAACAGGGGCTTGGGGAGGGTTCTACTGACAGATGAATAGGGAATTTTAAGTTTCCAAGCGTTTGCTTCTATAAAGGGCAGCACTAACCTCAGATGCTTGATGCGCAGCTACGTGCAAATGAGAGGCTTAAATACAGGTGAAATTCAGCAATTTTAAGACAAACTACCAATGGGAAAGCCCTAAACTGACCCTTTTTCCAGCAATCCCAAACTCAGATGGAATATGAGCTACACACTTCTGCCACAAGGGTGCAGGAAGGCCCTCTTAATGCAAAATGGCTGGTTTAGAGCACAGTGATACTGAACAGTCTAGATTCAGCAAACATGAATCTAGCCTATGCTATACAAGGCAGTAGTACAGAATTTCAAACGTGCAGAAAAAAATGCAGATACAATCAGCAAAAATGAAGCAGCAAATCAAATAAATACAGTTAAAGTGCAATACAGGTTTAATTATACTTTTTTAGTTGTTTGCAGTGGCTGCCTTAGATTTTGGTTCAGATGCATTCCAGATCTCTGTCTAAGGTCACCAAACTCTGAGCAGCTCTGGTTAACTGAGCCAGCCAACTTGTTACATTCTAACTTTTCAAAGAGGGTTCTTAGATCCATTTCCAAATCTGTAATACTGGGGATTACGTCATCTACAAATATAGACAATTCATACCTCTTAACCTAAGAAATCTGGACAAAGACTAAAACAATTGGGGGACAAAGGCCCAAAAATAGGGACAGATTTTAAATATTTCATTTATAACATTAGAAAGTTGGTAGAATAATAGAATTTGTGTTAGTATGCATTTTGCAAAGGATATGAAGTATGAAACAAGTGTGATACTCAGATGTATGTCATTATTTACTAGGCTGAATCCTCAGTGATCTTCCAAAAAGCCACAGATTGCGTAAGGAACAGATCAGAAATATATGAGGCAAAAATCTGGACATTCTATGAAAATCTGGACAGCTGAGAGATGCGAGCCAATTCATATTGTGCATGCCTCTACTTGTGCCCTGCAATTCTAGTGTGTCTAACTTCACTAGCCAAAGGCTCTACATACAAAGCAAATGGCAAAGGTGACAATGGGCAGCCTTGCTTCAGCCCCCTTGTTAATCACATTTGGTACCAGAGCAGTCTTACTCTCTGTTCCAGTTGTCTTTCTTGGGGATGGGGGCTCCATCCTACAACAATAAGGCTAAGAGCACTGTCAACAAAAGCAAGAAGTCAACTTCTCCCTGCAACAGTTTGAATCCAATTGCCAATATAAAGGACATATCACAAACTGATATCTCCAACTGCGTAGGACTTTTACCTTCCATATACCTGATCCACCCAGTTATCACTTATCTCAAACTGTGATTCAGCATACTACACCATTACTTTTCTAAATCCACTAAACATAATCTAATCACCTCTTTCATGTTACTCTCTCCATTTAGTTTTACTAAGCAAGCCACTACCCATATCTCCAGCACAACTCTGTTCTCCCTTTTTTATTCCAGTTATGTAACTGCAGATATATTTGGTTTTCTAGAACTTACTTGTACATATTGTTTGTCAGATTGTCTATGCTTACTCATAAATGTAAACCTGTTATCTGTACATTGTTTTGTTACATTATGATGCAACCCGGGCTGAGCCTATACTTGGTCACATGTTTTGTTAAATTATGATGCAACCTGGGGTGAGAGCCTGTACTTGGTCATTCTTTTCTTTGTGTTATACCCTGGTAAATAAATTTAAATGAATAAATAAAGTAAACACATATAAGAAAAACAACAGATAGACCTTCCACAAAATACTGTTCTACATAAAACAGTCGCAGTTTGAAAACAAACTTAACATGAGTAACAGTAAACTTCACTTCCCTTGCACTGAAACTCACATGCCTTGAAAACTCATCGAAACTCGTGTTTTGAAAATGTACTCCTGTAGTTTTGAAGATTTTTTCTATTAAGCAGTGAAACAAAATGTATGAACAAATTAAAGACAAATCGCCCATTTCAGAACATTTCAATTAAGTCTGATAAGTGTACACGTGGTAGTGTGTAGAGGATCAAGGCTCTTGTGTCCTGTATCCAAGGCAATGGTTTTGAGCCTGAGCAAGCTAATTAACTAACCTGTAATCCTTATCTAGGGCATTTTATACACACACACATGCACACAAGTACCTTTTGCTCCTTCCAAAGGAAAGCCACCCATCACTTCTCAGGTTCCAAACGCATGGTGGCTACACAAGTACCAAATGCAGATTCCAAAATTCTAAAGCACATACTAGCAGGAGGAATGTTCATCTCATCCCCGGTTTCAAAATTCATGGCAGCAACTTAAAGCAGCAGTTCATGGCTCCTGCACACATTTGAGAAATTAAATCCCACACGCTGTGTGCTTATGTCACACTCCTGCAGACACTTTGTTGCACCTGTGGGTGCATATATGTACTTAAAAGAAAAAAAATTAATTTTTTATTTAATTAAAATTATGTGTTGTGATAGCCCCTCCCCAGCCAGTGTCCCCCTAAGCCAGCAGGCCGTAGGCAACTACCTAGGTTGCCTAGTGCTGGATCCAGCTCTGAGCTATTTCACTTAATTACTATTCCATACTATGTCAGTCTAAGTAATCATATCTCTATGCTTTAATCACTGTAACATTAATACTCCAGCAATGTACTTCCTCTATTCTATTCCTATACTCGAATCATTGTAAATAAAAACCCTAACACTGCACTCCTGTTTCATCTTCTATAATCCTACACATACTTATATCCACATCTTGCCTCACATTGCACTCTTTAATCCTGTTCTCCTCCACTAGGCCTTTTTTCTACCTTTCTGCCCTTTCACTATTTATTACACACCTGGTTTCCTAGTCACATGAAATCCACCTTTAATGATTTCACTTATCAGTACTACCATATCAGTCTGTAATTTTATAAATTTTATTTCTTGCATTACTTCTTAAAAAAATACATCACGTTTTCCACTTACACAAACAAAAAATTACTCTCTTGGTCACTCAGCCCAACTATAATCTATTCCTACATACATTTTTTTTGCCCGTTTACCAGGTATAGCCTAAAATCATTGCAGCTGTTTTGACCAAATGTCATTTCTACGAGCTTAAGGCCAATGAAACCAAAGGAACTAGAGGACAAAAACAGGTATGACTGAATCACAAACAATATAAAGCATAAAACATACTTTGTTATTGGTCTCGAGTGGAGGTTGGCCGTTGCTTTTTCTTTTGTTGATAAATAACCATAAATAACAAATCTATTTATTTCATTATCTGATGCATAATACCCCATCCCTGGGATTCATTAACGCCTACACTAAGTGTGCACAAAGTGCACACAGTTCTGAGGGAACAGACAACACAAGCATAACTCACACCACCTTCCTTCTAATTTTAGTTTTCCTACCGATTTTCTTGCAGCCTTAATTATCGAGGGGGATTCATAAGGTTACCACAAAGTGTAGCCTACATGTATACTTAGAGTAATCTTTTTATGAGTGACTGGAAATCACAAAAAATGTGGTAG